>NC_138154.1:3261780-3331780 GCF_964199315.1 Orbicella franksi | reverse complement strand
AGAAAATGAAACGGGGAAGTATTATTTCTGACAAACATTTCGGACGACTAGCGCAATTTGGGTAATAGGACACTACTGACTTTGAGATTTTCATTGTTCTTGTTTAGGTTTCAGGTTTCATGTTGACATCCGATCGCGTGTCGATTCAAACAAAAACGTATGCAATTTCGTACCAACGTAACGTGTGCAATTTCGTAACTTCTTATGTAAAAAAATTCATTATACAGTGAAAGAAACGTTACAAAAAGTATTCCGCGATGTCTCGTCAAACAGTTCACTATTGTAACCATCTTCGTTTTCCATTTCCAATTCCTGCTTGATATCGGTTCAATGTACCTTCAGTTTGTGATGGAAATCGCTGCTTCTCCGACAGCCGATTCAAACAGAACAGTACACAGATTCGTAACGTATTGCGCTACACAACTGAAAACATTGGATTACAAAGTAAAAATAAGGCTATTGCTGATTTCAGTCTTAGAAAAGTTCTTCGAGTTCGTCAAACAGTTCATCCTCAAACGCGTTCATCAAAGGCACAGGATTGTATCCATCGTCCGTTTCCAGTTCCAAACTCCCGCTTGATACAGATTCAAATGTTTTTGTGAGAAAAAGCAATTCTTCGGCGGTAAAATTGTACCCATGGGCTACAAGCATGTGTATATTTTCGCACGAGCATAGACTTGCTACAGCTAGAATCGTAAAATTCCGGTTTCCGGAGATGTTCACGTGTTCCAGGTAGGGTAAGGCGCTTTTGAAGTGGAAAATGGAGTTCTGTTCCAAATTTTGGCAATTAGAAATATCCAGACACTCCAAATTTGGTGCACCACGTATTATTTGTTGGAAATGACGATTTGAAATGTTCGTCGATGCCATATTTAAACGCGTCAATTCTCTGAACCTCCTGAGTGGAATAAAACAATAAAGGCTTTCAGTCCCCGAAAGATCCAAATCATCCCTCTCCAGTTCTTTCAGGTACGGTCCTCTCATTATCATTGTCCACCACTCAAAACACACTCCTGCCATTCGTGTTAAGTCCTCTTTGTCCAGAAAACGAAATATTTCAAACCAAAGCACCGAGGATACATTCATTTCGGAATGAAGTCGTTTTGCCACAGAGCATGAGACTTGAAACCTTCTCTCACTCACTTTTTCACACTCTGTGTTTTCACACCTACTGAATCGCATTATTATTTGTGCGGTGGTCTAAATTTCCTGTCCCCTGTGGGATTTTTTTTTACCGGCATTTGAAGATTTCATGAAGTAAAATGCATTTCTGGGAATAGTTGATACCATCTACCTATATATATATTTATATATGTCGATCAGTTTTGTGAAATTTGCTGTTTTCTTTCCTTTAGAAATGAGATAAGCCTTGGGCCAAATTTTTTCAATTTACTTTTTCACGCGCTTATCAAGGTTATATAACGAGGTGGCAAAAAATATTTTGCAAATCAGTGTATGCGCCCATTGTGTCCTACTTTTCCCGCTAACTCTGCCTCGCGTTTGCTTGTCTGCGCGCATGCTGAAAGTTGAATTGTTTATTGCGAATATCACGATCAGTTGCCGAGCTTCTCTACCTGCAATGGACAGAAAGTAAGTATAATTGATGCTGTTTCAGTTACTGATGCTATTTATGTATTCTCGCATGCAGTAAATTGATTCTTGTTCCTGATTCTTCGATCTAGTTGTATCAAGAGAACTGCCGGAGAGTCCAGCCATGATCAGGAGCACTCAAAGGTCAGGAAGGCAACTTCTGTGAGTACTACCTTCTATTGCTGGATGACTTTTTTGTCGTTGGGTTCTTTTGAAATCATATAAAGACACCTTATCGATTATCAGCAAGAATGTAATATACCATTCATCCACGTGGAATGTTAGTGCGCTACGTCACACATCGCACTTGGAAATATTTGGAACTCACATATAGTCTTGCTTATTTTCTGGCAACTCGTAGTGCTGGTCAGGAAAACGAATTAGTAACACCGATTATTTTCTATCTAACCCAGGTATCTGCCCTCAGGAGAGTGTATGGGAAAATCTCGAACTTTCCAAAGAAGCACACTGCCTTTCACCAGTGGCAAAATGGCGATTCCTTCAACCAAATTGCTAAGAAGCTTGGAGTGGCAGAAGCCACCGCGGAAATTTATGTCATTGATTTGATTGCTAGCGGACTTGGTGGCAAAGAAGAGCACTCGAGGCTGCTCACCGAGCTGGAAATACCAGATGCAGCATTTGAAGAAGTCGAGGAGAAACTAACCCAGAGTAGAACAACACTGCGGCAAATTTTTGAGGAAACAAGCCTTGGCCGATACAACGAAATTCGTGCAATCATTGCAGTAATGATCAATGGCTTTGAACTATAAATCTCGCATTGAGATACTTCTGTCAAATTTATACTTCACCTAACATTGCTGTTGCTATTTTTATGTTTTTTATAAGTATTCCAATTGATTTACAATAGTAAAAGTAAGTAGTACCATGGAGCACCTGAATCTTATCGCACATTTTGAGCTACGTTTTTAACTTTCATTTAAGAAGGTATGAAAATAAATGTAACTGAATACAACATTTATATTGCCTTCTTCATTTCTTTCGCTTCCCTTCCTGATTTTCCAAAAAAAGGTTTCTATGGAATTGCATTACTGTGCTCATCGGGAGGTATAAATTTTCAAAAAGAGTCAGGCTTGGTTGCTTCATTCGGTTTACCTTGTGAAGACCCACCTACACTAAACACCTTTTATTAAAAGGGAAATAATTGTGCCGGGTTGGGAAACACTATTCCATGAGAAAATACATTGTGAGGTCTTTGTGCCCCACCCCCCTCACCTATTTTCATCAGACATCTGAAATACACATTACCAGTTGCTAATAATAATGCAAAATTAAAATGCACCTATAGCAGCGAACCAAGGTGCTACAAATAGCGACACGCAACAATTGACCTCATTGCCTGATGAAGACTAGCAGTATAGCAGTCGAAACGTGGCGGTCTACATCTTAAAGTGACTCCATCGTGAGACAAACGAGTAAAAATTCATCTATCCTATCTTACACCACAATGAATAATAGACACATCTTTACTTAATGACAAAGTTTTCAATGTTATCATTTTATTCGGATCCCAGCACAACTTCTGAATTAATTTTCGGTTCTGGAGAAGTTTCCTTATGCTGTAAGCCACTCAATATTACTAGTAAGAAAACCCAATAGCACAATATATCAACAACAAATATGAAATGAGCGCCTCAAATTGTCTCAGTACAAAGACAATAAAGACAATAACTAGATCAGTTTCAAATGATTATCAATAATGCATAAAATACTTCTTTGATTGACATGATAATTATGCACCCATCATACTTATTTGCCTCTTTTTTCTGAACTTCAGAACCATTACCCACAGACTGAGAGGTCGGAAATGGCTCCTTTTTGTGAATGATTTATTTCCTACATGTAAACAAATACTTTAGTGAAGAAAACCCAAGTACATGTAGAATGCATTTTATACTAAACGACAGCTGTTTCGAACTTCAAAGATGACCAGAACCTGTAACTGTTATGTAGTCAAATGAAGCTCAGTGAAAAGACTGTGACTTTTAATTTGTTCAGAAAAAAATTTCGGTTAGTGCTGCAATAGTGAGTGAACACTGCCAGTTTGCTTTCATCATAGCATCCAGCCAAAAAGGAAGGGAAATAATATTTCCTTTTTGACTGTATGCTATAATGCCCCCCCTGCTTCCATGACTATGTGAGTCAATAAGCATTGCAGACTGGTCAGGGTTCACTACAACAAGAAAAGCACGGTCATGTGACACAACAACACTAAATGATTGGCATGACAAATTCTGCGCCTCTTGTACCAGCACATCGGCCAACTGATTGACTGGATTCGTGCCAAAGATATCAATCTGTTGTCCCAGGCTTTCAACCCCACATTCTTCTCCTGCCATGGAAACAGCATCCTCAACAGTGACATTTGTGGCATCATGATCAAACAGATCATCGTGGATTTTGTTTCCTTTGATCATTGCTTCCCTGAAAGATGTTTGCCAAGAATCAGGTAGAGAGTCACCAGCAGGCCAGGGCAAATTTCGTTGAGAGCATAGTTTCCCCATGTAGAGGGCAATAAAGACACAGGCATTACTGCCAGTCCTACCCTGAATGTCTGATTGTGATTCAGAGAAAGTCCACTCCGTAATTCCAGACAAATAAGAGGAGTTGTGGCCTGTTATCCCTGCTTGTGATGGCAGTCCAACAGGAAACCCAGTTGATGAATGTTGGCTAGCATTGTTCAACAAAGGCAAAGTTGGTGCATCAGCAGTAGGGCTTGTCCTTGTTTGTGTGGGAAGGACTCTTCCATCCTCAAGTGTGGTGGTCTCCTGGTTTGATTCAAGGCAGATTTCAGGGAGTGGTTGGGCCAAGTTGTCAGTATCTTCAAATGTGACAGTTCCTTAAAACAAATAGAGGAAAATTACAATCCCTTCTGACAAAGGGATCTGACAACTTGAAAGCAAAAAAAAATACTATTCATTTTTCCATTTCTTGGGGGAAAAGTATTTGAATAGAGTCCTTAAGGGCTACGTATATATTTACACCATACATTGTATATTATATACATTATTTAAGAAATAGAAAACATGTACTGTGTTACTATCTTCTTATAGAAATACGAGTGAATGTTTGAGAGAACAAGAAATGCTGTGGGAAGACGACGAGTGTTTCCACAGCTTTTTTCAAGTTCTCCTAAACTTTCACAAGTTTTTCTATAACTTGTTACAAACACAGAGAATATGTTTTCAATTTCGTTTACAAAATACCGTGACAACAAAAAAACAAAAGAAACCTGTTTACTTTGATCATCAAAATGTACATTCTCCTTGCCTGTGCCATCATTATGTCAACAGCTCATGTTAGTTCTGTGTTTCTATCAAGTTATAGAAACACAATTTTAAACCAATCAGTGCACATAATTTCTTTGGGCAATTTTCTAACTAGGTATACAATATTATATAGTACCTGGTTGTTGCAACATTTGGTGACGTGCCTCCTCAATCATGTCTTCTGCCAGTTGTTTCTGCTTACGGTGGTATGTACTCCACCAACTTTTGATCTGTGACTCTTTCAGTTCTGGAACCCCAGCAGCCTTCATTGCTTCTATCACATCACTTGGATTAGCTCTAATCTGAGAAGACTTTTGACGATCATAGAATGCTATCATAATATCTTTCTGGGCTTTTGTGAAAGTGGTCTTCTTAGCCCCACCTTTCTTGAGAGCAAAACCAGGAGATGGCCTCAGGTCACTGGGGGGGTCATTGTCACTACAAGGTCTGAGGGCTGCATCTTCACGGGTATCTGAACATAGCTGAATATACTTTATAGAGTATGAATCTGTTTCCACTGCACGATGTCCTTCTATTGTTTCATCTGAAGGTTGCCACATTTCCTCTGTTACTGTAGCACCCGTGGCTCCAGCAATTGGGACATTTCTGGAAGAAAGTGCCTGGACCTGAGATTTTGTCTTGCTGATGCATTTTCCATGGCCAGCAAGTGATTGTGCTGTTATACCACCTTCATATGACCCATTGGATGGAAATTTGAAATTGCCAAAGAGTGATATGTCCTTAAATGTACCCATTTTCGATGGTGCCTTTGACCGGTCAGTTATAAGTTTCTTGCATCACACATTCTTCATTGTCTGCAAATCATAAGTAAACATAGACATTACCTTCTGACACAGAAAAAATAATCAGAGCAACTGATTTATACTATTTCTTATTTAATTTCCATCCAGAATTTTAAAATAATCAGCACACAGAGGTTTTATTCTTTTATTTACTTCAAACTACTATTTTTTAAAAATATTAGCTCATTGGTCCCTTAACACAATGCATGGCAACCCCTCAGACAAAAGTTGAAATTTGGCTCTTTCTGACACAATTTGATGCATACATGTTGTGTTCACATGTAACTCAAATTTTTCCTTGATTTTAAAATTTTTTAACCAGTTTGATTTTGATTTTCCTTTCACTTCTCTTCATTATCATAATCTGAAAAATGGAAATAAAAATTAACTGGTTTTAAAAATTTCAAACCAACCACAACATATATATTCATGATGTACTTAGCCATGGCCGAGGTAAATGAAAATAATAATAATAACATCAATAATAATAATATCAATAATAATAATAATAAGGATTTCTTAAAAAAATACCTCCAATAGATTTGCTAGCTGCTCTCCAGACTCCAGATCATTCCCAATACGAACCCAACGCACTATCTTGTGAGAAACATGTGCAAAGTGCGTGTCCAGGACAGTCTTGCCTTCCCCAGCTTCAAAATTGTTGTATTCCACCAAAGTTATTCCAAATGATGCATTCACCTCAGCCAGGTACATCAAAACAGCAGTGTTATGATAATGTGGCCCATTATCTGTAAATGGTCACAAAGACAAATTTGCATACACAATTGCTGCATCTTGTAATGTAATGATTACATACATAAATGATGTAAAGCCACCCTATGTACATATTCAATTGTAGTAGCTCTAAGATCAATAGACATTTCCTTAATGTTCAGGGTCCGTATATAAGGCACTCCACATGTATCCAATCAGTATCATAGTGTTAAATGTCTAACTATGTTATATGTAGATCACAATATTACAAACACCCACTTCAGGCAAGAAAAAAAAAAAGGAAAAAAACCCATATAGCCTATTTTGAGAGGGTGAAAAGAAAACCACACAACCAACCGACCAACTGAGGCCTACTTGCAGCATTTGACAAACAAGGAGTTTCAGACCTTTCATGGAAAATTCTAAAAACACATAGAAATGTTTACGAAACTATCACAACCAATCGATCAACTTTGATTTATAACTTGGTTTTGTACCTTAACACAAAGGGCAACCTCAGAGCAAAGTAAAAATTTTGATTTGTCACAATCAGCTAAATGTTCAAGCAAAGAATGATACAGTGCGTTTGTTTGATAGACCATGTTTGTATTCTCAGTTTTGGACTGGAACTAGCTTGCAATGGAGGCTCATGTGGGGAAATATCATTATAAAGAGATCAAAGTCATTTACATTTGAAAAGACTCCCAGCATTAGCCTCCACTGCAAGCTAGTTCCAGTCCAATGCCGGGAATATGAATATGGTCTATTGTATTACTCCATTACTAATGTACATCATAACATGTAAGACATACATGTCTAGACAATGATACTTACCAGAAAATAGGTACACTTGAAAGTTGGGAAACACTTTTTCCATCCAAGAAAAACCAACATCAAATGCACTTTGGGTAAACCAAGCATCTTGCTTAGTGTCTTCAGACCAAAGATCCAAAACTTCAGTTCTCCTTTGATCCACACCCACTTGTGCGATAACGTAAAAACCGTGCAAAGAAATGCCACGTTTACCGTACCAGTCACGTTGGATCTCTCTGGAACGCATTCCAAGCTCAAGTTTCATCTTGTAGTCTACTATGACTACTGCCTCTCCTGCTTGAAGATTCTTCAAAACATACCTAAATGAGATGAGCAATGTACCAATGTAAATGGCATAGCAAAAAAAATTCCTAACAGTATTGATTCAAGCATTCCACATCATTTCCTGAGTTGTGAGTGGGCGTAGTTGTGCCACTTAAAATCAAACGAAATTCAAAGCTTGATATTTGTAGGTCAGAGGTACAGTACATGCTCATCAATAATTGACAGAAGTCAATTTCCGATTGATCATCTGTAACCATCAACAACAAATGTACAGTGTAGGTCAGAGTTACATGTACAACACATTTTGTTAATGGCAGGATAATGAATGTTGAGAAATAATCTCTCTTAACTGTTGATAACAAGAACTGGCAAGTACAGACATGTTTATAAAAGCAACACAAAAGTGTGACTTCAGCTCCACCTGTAATAATCTCCTTGGTGCTTGGTTCTCAAGATATGGCCAACATAGTCCCAGAAGTTCTTTCTGAATTCTTCAAGCTGATCTGAGAAGTGCACCTGTTTCTCTGTTGGTGCTGTAGCAATAGCAGCTGACACACTGTTGTATATACTGTATACAAGACTAAACTCGGGGGACGCTTCAGTATGGCTGCTGGGACAGGATTCCAATGCATAGCTCATACATAATTCCAAGCAGCTTGAGTGCCTCTGTGCCTGAGTTGTTAATAAAATATAAAAAAATTCAGTTTTAGGTACATGTATTCTACTAATTCCTTCTGCTCCATAAACAATTTATGCAATGATAGTGGTGAGGACTACAGGTCACTATTTTAAATTTTTCAACTAGAATGAGTCTTTTGTTGAAACAAGCTTTAGGTATGTAAACACAGAATGGAAGATTAAACTTGCTCTATATGAATGTTCAGTAAAACATTGTTTCAGAACAGAACTTTTAAAAATACAGTTTACTGTCGTACTTTACTCTAAACATTTTTGCTTTGAGGCATGCCAAACAATCATAATTTCCAATGGAGGTATAGATATTTTCATGATCACACATTACAGAACAGTTATATTTTAATACCTCATGAGCAAACTTGGTTTTGAGGTAACGCTGCAGAATTGTAATAGAACTCATGATGCTTCCAAGATCTTGCTGTTGACAGTCAGCACCCATTTTCTGTATGAGCTCTCGTAGGTTTGCAAAATTTGCATAGCCTAAATCCTCGCAAAGATTGCATAGCCCAGCAAGCATGGTGTTGGCACGGTAATTCTTTGGGAGGTGTGCATAGATGTAGCTCCTTTTGACGCCATCTGGAAACTGCAACATGTATTGTTTCACCACTTGCTTGATGGAATCCTGCCAATAGCGGACTGGGCATTCTCTACCATCTACCATCACACTTCTGCAGGAAGATGGACGTGAAACATCATCACACAGAAGGAAAGCTGCCAATTGATCAAGAACTTCTCGAGTAACACACTGCCGAGAGAATTTAAAGGATGCCGGTGGAACTCTTCCTCGACCAAACAGGATTCCATGAACTCGGGCGGCAGTCACTGTACTCTTTGAACATTGGAAAAGTTCAGTCAGGTAAGATTGCGAGTAATCAGAAGCAACAATTGACAGAAGCCTCCGTCTCTCTGCTGAATATGATACCAGCCTTCCCATACTTCTTGCTGCTTCTGTTCGAGATCTGAAATTGTCAGGTGTGCTTCCTTGGAATGCAATAGAACTTCTCGACTTAGTTCCTGAAATGTTTATTGTTTGCTGGACTTTCTTCCCTTGCTTCCTTATTTGGCTGTTTGTTTCCTTCACTTTGCATTCCTTATACTCTTTCAAAATTGAACAGAGTAGCTTCTCCGGAATTTCTTTGACTACTTTTTTCTCATCTAAACCAAAGGTACTCAACCATTTTTTAGAATGAACAAGGTCATAGACAAGTTCAGGAACTGCACGGGAATCACCGTGGACATAGCCATCTATTAAACCTCTGATTTTTTGAATCAGTTCAGTTTGAATATCACTTTTTTTTCTTGCCTCATAACACTGATATGGTTGGGCAGAGAACTCACCAACTTGGACTGCTTGATCTACAAATGTAGCTGATGAGATTGATGCACTGGTGTCATGATCTTGGAACAGGTGATCTTCCATATAAACAGCTGCATCCTCAACAACAGCTGCATCCTCAACAACAGCATCTGCTTCTTGTGTGTTATTTTGGCATGCATCATCAATAGTTTTCTAGTAATGAGGTAAGAAAAATGTGTTGCATGTAAAAAAGCTTACAAACATTCCTGAAACTCCCTTGAAAAACATTTCTCTCCATGTACAACAACTTTAGAATTTGTCGCTTGTACGTACTCATGGGTGAGATTAACAACAGCTTTATACACTCAATAAACAAGCAGCTATCAGAAAAGTATGCTTAAGCAGACGGTTTACCCGATCATACGTAAGCTAAATACAAATTTGCATTCTTCATTCTTACCTCGAGTTTTTCACATCTCGCTTCCAACCTGATGCGTTCTCTACAGGAAACACATATATGTCTCTTGCGACCGCTGTGGCGACCGTCCTTATTCAGTTCACAAAACTTGATTTCATGCTTTGTGGCAATACAAAGTTTAAGGTCATCCGCGTGTCCCCATGCACTGTGCTTTGGACAGCAACACGAAGCTGGTGCTGACATATTTTACGGAGAAAAAACGTTTTTCAATACAAAAAGCTACATGTCTGAAGATAAACTTGACAGCAACAAAGAAGATACGAAAATATATGATGGATACTACAAACGAAATGCTCAAAAACGCAACTAGCTGTCGGCAAGAATCTAAATTCCAATATGGCGGCGGTGGAGAAGGCTGGACGTGCATTCAGTCAGTGCCAGTTCCCCATTTCCCATGGCAAAGAAACTCTACATATACAGAATAGAGGGCTCTGGGATCAAAAATTAACAATAAAATGCGCAAAAAATTCATTTCTTGGAGACTTTTGACATTTTTTTGTTTTCAACCAATCAGCAGCCGCCATTTTAATTAAGTTAATAATTTGTAATCTAGCGCCTGTGCATTTGGCTTGCCTACTTCTTATGCGGAGCGTTACTTAAAAGTTTTGAGAGGTGTCACTTGCTCGCGCGCACACCAAGGATTTTTGAGAGGTGCCGTAGGCTTTAGCGGCTCGTGCACACCAAGGTCAGTTTTTTGAGGGGTGCATAACGTGTAAAAAGATCAGGGTTGTGTGTGTGCGCTAAAAAAGTCTCAATTGACACAATTGAATGTGAATAAATGTTTTTTAATTATAAATTAACAGAATGTGAAATAATGGTTTTACATTTGAGAAACGTGGGATCATTGTCCGTTGATCAAAATATGAATAAATTTTGTTTTTTACTATTGATCAGTTTGTGGCAGAACTACAACAGCTCCATCAGGGTCTCCATGTTGTCCATGTCGGCATCATCTAATTCGGTTGGTGGGTTCCACTGGTGACCGTAAGGGTGAGACTGGAAGGTCTGGCAATCGACGATGCATTTATCAAAGACCAGTCCGTACTGTTTGGTGCGGGGTCCCACTCAGATCTGCTTGCTGGCGGAATCACGAGTGAAGAAGTAGGGGTTCACGATGGGAATGTTCCTTCATTGGTCAAGCGGATTGGTCAAGTCTTCCAGTAGGTTTTCTCTCATGATGTCATAGTTGAGTTGTTGGGAGCCACGCACATTGAGAGTGAACCCTCGCACTTTGCAGCAGACTTTGCCGAGTTTCGTCTTGTAGCCGTAATTTTTGGGTCCCGCCGAAGTGAAGTCGACAATGTAATCCTCAGCGTCCAGCTCGTTGGTCATGTCACCCAGGTAGTCGCCTAGGGGAATGTTGGCTTGACCGGGTTTGTGGGAGTAGACGATGGAATCGGTGTCAAAGTACAGCACTTGTTGCTTCAGTTGGTCGAGATACGAATAGAGCTTGAGACGGGCCCAGCAGGCGGTGAAGGCGGCCACGAAGATGTTGACGCGCCCGTTATCGCTTTGGTTGTCGCACAGGTCTAGGTAATCTATTTCGAGAACGTTGTCGGAGCAGATCCGGATGGCTCAGATGTCGCAAAAGCTGTTGGATACCA
Source organism: Orbicella franksi (assembly GCF_964199315.1). Classification (NCBI taxonomy): domain Eukaryota; kingdom Metazoa; phylum Cnidaria; class Anthozoa; order Scleractinia; family Merulinidae; genus Orbicella; species Orbicella franksi. The sequence goes on along the minus strand of NC_138154.1, from coordinate 3,320,213 downwards.
AACCGAAGAGTTCAGCTGGCAATGGGGCGGTTTTGGTGTGTTTCTTGTGGAGGTTTTCTCCGAGCTTGCCCCAGAAGGAGTTGAGCATCAGTTTGGCCGTGGCTTTCCGGCCGGGATTTTTTTGGATCATGGCGGTGTCGAGGGCGATGCCTTCTCGTTCTTTGTATTGGCGCACGTAGTGTAATTTGTCGTTGGGGGTGAGGCACCAGCCAGGGTACCTGGCAGATTCTTGTTTCATTTTTAGCCAGCTGTTGACGTAGTCGGAAAAGAGACCCTTGCGTCTTTTCTTTGGGGGAAAATGCCACACCTTGTGAATGTGCAGGACGATGTACCTGTGTCGAACAGCTTCTTGAATTTCGGGTGTGCACCAAGTTCTGCGCAAGGCGTGCTGAGTCTCCGTGTGTGAGCACCACCACAATTTGTCCAGCTGAAGAAGTGGCATTTGGTCTTGGACGCAGGAGCGGCACAGAGGAAAGGTGAGTTTACCGGCCGGGCGATGCAGTAGCACGGGATGGTAAAGGTGTGGAGGTGGAAGGATGTCGATGTAGGCCATGCCAAAGTAGTGGTGGATGTCTTGGTCGGTGGGGTTGATGAGGATCTCGGGATGTCCAACAGGGTATTCGCAAGTCTTGTTGACCCACGAGTACAGGGAAGTCACGTCCACGTATTTGATTTGTTCGCCCTGGCTCTGGTCGACGGGGTGGTAAAGACGTACGGCATTGGTTCTGCCACTGAAGAAGGCATTGCGCGGTTCTAGGGGGTCCACTTTCTGGTAGGTGGCCAAGAATCGTTGGAGGGCCTCGTTGGTGTTGACCTCCCGATCCCAATTGCACTCCCACATGATCTTGAGATGGTAGCTGTGCTGCTTGAGAAGGGTCTGTTTCTTCAGCGTGTGCTCGTACATTTCTTGCAGGGTGCGATCGCGATTGATGTTACTGTATTGTTCCCGATGAGGATGGCGATGGCAACAAGGGCATCCGTGCCAGAGACAGCAACTCGTTGCTCGCCGCTATTGCCGACGTGCTTGATGTGGTCTGCACAAGGCTCGGGGTGGTTGGGCTGTCATGACGAAGGTGTTCCTACCATGCTAGCCACTTGGAGGCCTTGGTGGACTGGTTGGATCGAACCCCGTGCCAGCCGTGAGGGAGTTTGGAGGCGATGGTGTTAGGAGTAGTTTCTTGCACCAGAACCAGTGGCACGAAGAGGCGACCCTGTAGCATTTTTCCATGTGGTCAAAGCCGGCCTTTTACTTGAATTGCTGTCGGAATTTCTGGCAGCACGCTTTGAGGAGCTTGACGTCGCTGATGCGGTAAGCCTCCATGTCCCTTTTCAGATGGAAGGTGTAGTTATTGTGGACCTTGTCGGCATACCAGCGCTTGAATTCGGATTTTTTCTTGGTGGACATACCGTCAGGATCGTAGCTGGAGGCTGGAGGCATGGGTCCCCGGTACTCTTGGTTTTGTAGGGTGTCGAAGAGATGAGAGAAGAAACCCTTGGTCAATTCTTGGATGCCGAAGGTGGTGGGAAAGTTGGCCAGCGGCATGGGAAGAAAGCAGAGCGAGTCCTTGAAGGTGAGGCGATCTGTCATGAAGGAGAGGATTTTGGTAGTGAGGGTGATCTGGTTGGTGACTTCTCGGTGATGATGGTAACAGTAGTCAAGGAGAAACATGCCGTCGTAGCCCTTGAGGTTGTGGAAGATGATGATGACGTCCCGATCGTCGCCGTCTTGGTTCATGGTTATTTCCTCTAGCCAGTAGAAGAATTGGGTGGTGCAGCTGGGTCCGTAAAAGGACACTTCTTGGTCCTCTTCATCCATCTCGGTGCAGAGGAGGATGGGCGATTGCACTCCCTCCTGGTCCACGGTGGCTTCGTAATCGGCGTAGACCTGGAGAGGAGGATCTGTCTACCACGACACAATCGGGATCGTGTGCCAAGGGTTCTCTGAAGGGACGGCCATTGACCTGGTCGCGATGGACCCTTTTGGTTTTGGGTTGGTCTTTTTCTTCGGGGATGCATTGGATGAAGCATTTGTGACTGGACAGCATGACCTGTTTGCCGCAGATGCGGCACTCGCCCTGTCCGCACACATATTGTGGGGCACTGCAACGATTGTCACTGCAACGCACTTTATTGTCTAGTTGGTAGACATGACAACAGTCTTGGCACTTTTTGTGGGTATTGCAGACGGATTTGGTGTTCGGGCCCCGTCGTAGCAGGTGGGAGATGTCGCAGTGGTCTCCAAAGAATGCACGATGGCAGCGGGTGCGGCATAGTTTAGAAGGATGTGGAAACTTGTCGGTCTTTTTGGCTTCAATGTAATCGGGGCAGTCCTGTCCTTTGGAGGCGGGGAACCATTTGCCATTGCAGGGATGATTTTCACTGTGGTCATGGTCAGAGCCACGGTTGCATTCGTGGCAAAAGTACGATTTGCTGAGGAACCCGCCGAAGGAATTGTAGCCATCGTAGTGGCCGTCCTCCTTGATGAGGAGAATGCGCTTGTCCGAGTCTACGGGTCCCGCGTAAATGATCATGTGCGGCGGGTCGATGGACAGGACCTTGATCTTATACCCGAGTAGTGCCACCTGGAACATGTCAATTTCTTTTAGGCTGCAAGGTCCTTCAGCGACGATAGCTAAGCGGTGGAGTTCCTTAGCACGGTTGGTTTGAATGGGACGACCTCTCAGCATGTTTTTGTAATTGGCATCTGTCGATCCCCCATCAACTCTGCCTTCATGGTGACGATAGCGTGCGCGCAGCAGAGTTGGTCTTTGTTTTTTATGGTCACACGCAATTGTTTGACAATGCCCCGGACGGCAGCTTTGCTGGGTTGGTATCGCTTGCCATGACCACTACCGGGACTGGGCGTCTGGATGAAGGTGGTCTCCAGGGTAAAGGTGTCGTCCGGGGTGAATTCCTGGTTGGAGTTGAGTTTGGCCACGAGAGACTGGAGATCAGTGTCCAGTCTTTGGCTGCCTTCTTGGAATTCGCGCACGTTGAAGGTGGTGGATTGGAAGGCGTGCGTGAAGGTGCTGGACTGCATGCTGAAATGGACGGTGGAGTGGCAAGTCAGGCTGGGATCCTGGTCGATTTGTCGCTGGATGGATCGTTGCAGGGCGTTGGTCAGTTCTTGGCCCAGGTTGGCCCTGGTTTTCACGTCTCGGTGTTTGAGCGTGGCTTCGTATCTACGTTTGTTCACCACGTGTCTCCAGTTACGTCGGGTGCCTACAGGTCGTAGTTCAAAGTCTAGGAAATGGGTGGTGGGGCCGCCGCCGCCATACTGCATGTCATCGTCCGAGAAGGCTTGGTCGTGCAATCTTTTACTGTTTTCGTTTAATATCTGGTCGATGGCCAGATCGAAGATCCAGTCATTGTCGTCGTGGACTCGGTCTAGAGAACGAGTGGAACGTGGAACGTTGAGTCTGGGCGTGGGCACTGGGGAGAGTGACCGACTTCATCTTGGAGTCTGCAAAGACATGAGGACACACTGAGGACGCGTACAATGCTTTTGTATGAGGTCAAACACAAATGTTTTTTATTGGCTAATAACACATCCAATCATATACATTGTCCATGGGGTGAACAAAATTGAACCCTAACCATACTTTCTTTTTCTCGTTACGGCAGTTTACATAACAACCGTGGACGGTAGTGTGATGGGCAATAAATGGTCCGTAAAACACTATACATTGGGGTCTGTTGCATTTAAACCATTTTACTTCTATGTGACCGTGTCCCCATTCTCTTTTCAGATTAGTGTAATATAAAATGTCTCTAAGAATCTTGCGACACAGTCTGTTCCCTCTTCGGTCAATTATATGTTGCCAGGTAGCCAACAAAAGCACATAACACTGTATTTCTCGGGGTAGTCTATCCCAGTGACTCTGAAAGATTGATTATATCTGTAATATGTGTATAAGTTGTATTTAGCACTGCATAAACCGATGGGGTAGAGGAACGACTTTACAAAGGGGGCACGTTCCATAGCAGCTTCATAAGTGTTGGCTATATACGTTTTTTGAGGTTTATTGGCAATGTCAATGTAACATCCGTATATTTTCAAATATATAAATTGTTCCTTCTTTCCTCGACAGCAGGGGAAACCACATCAACATACAACATTCTTAATGTGTCCTATGCCCCATTCTTCCTTCAGTTTTGCATAGTCTAGGATTTCTTGGTGAAGACTGCATAACAGTTCATTATTTCTGTGGACGAGTATGGGTTGCCAGGTAGCCAAGGAAAGCACGCAGTCCTGTATTTCGGGTGGTAACCCATCCCAGTTACTCTGTAAGAACCAATCAGACATCAGCAGAGAACAAGAACGATTTTTTCTCGTCTACCTTATTCAACGCATCTTTAACGCTGCATCCTAAAGACAGTTTCTTTAGTTCGTTATGGAGACTGACATAATGACCGTAGATATCCATGTGATTGGGCATAAATCGCCTGTATAACCTTTTACAAACAGTTAGATAACATTTTCGCTTTTTTATTTCAAGGTGACCGTATCCCCAGGCTGTCTTTAATCTTGCATAATCCACAATTTCTTCACAAAGCCTTCCCAATAGTTCCTTCCTTCTCTGATATATAATGTGTTGCGACACGGCTAGCAACATCACAGGACACTATTTCTGCAGGTAGCCAATCCCAGCGACTCTCTTCAGTCTAGAAAAAGTAAAGTGGACTTAGCGTTGTCAATTTTGTACCCTAAAAACATATTTCTCTCTCTCTTAATGTTCTCGCGATTAAATGTCTGTTCCAAAGGTCTCAATGAGACTCTTGGATTTTCGGGTGGCAACCAATCCCAGCAACTCTATGAAAAGAAAGATGATGAACAAGGCATGACAAAAGGTGTCGTACGAATCTCAAGTCCAAAACGAATGTCTAGTGTGGGTGTGACCAGACTCAGTCCAAAATGGCGACGAGCACACTTAGCATGCACGAGTGACAGAGTGGGCAGTACAACTTCTCAGTGATCACAGCTTTGTTCAATTGATCACCGAGTGCCTTGGTGAAGCAATTGTAATGAACAAAGTAATGGCAACACTTGGTTCAAGCGGGAATCTCAGTACTAAGGATGACTTGGGCGCATAGGGTGCACGTTTAACTGTCCATTTTTTTTCAGATACTCATGGCTTCGTATAGGTCCATAGAGCGATTCATCTCATCGTCGGTCAGGTCAGCCATGATCAGCGCTCGTGGCAAATGTACAATTTTTTTTAGGCCACTCCTTTTATTAATATGTGAGCGTCAGCGGCTCGCGTGGCCAATTTTGAGGAGGTACAGCGCGCGCCAATGTCAGGTTGCATTTTGAGAGGTGCCGTTGGTCGTCAGCGAGAGTGGTGATTAAAAGTTTTGAGAGGTGCCGTAGTCGTCAGCAGCTCACGCACACTCGCCAAGGATTTTTGAGAGGTGCCATTGGTCGTCAGCGGCTTGCTTGCACGAAAAAAAGGGATGACGTGGCCGATTTACGGGGATTATGGGCGTTAGCAGATCTATAAACTTTTTACTATTGTGTGTGCTGGGGACGAATTAAAAAATCACAAATAAGGTGATAAAAAAAGCATTTAAAGCCAAGATTATAACAGAGATGATAGCAAAGACACTATTTAATCATTTGCTTATTACATATAATTAAGGATAGGGTGTAAATATACAATTGCAAAACTTGTGTGCAACAGTATTACAGGAATGATTTGACATGATTCATCCTATTGAAGGCATCTTCAAATTTGTCGATGGGTAACAAAACGTGCCGCTTTCATCCTTCCTCGTCTTTGTAGTAGCCGCTGATTCTTAGTATATTCTTAACATTTTGTAGTCTTAGGCCACCTAGGCCCCGGGCCTCTTGTACGTGCCAATGAACGCCGATTTCTTTGTTGACTTTACTTAGGATTTGTTGTCTTCGCTGCTCATGGGCTAGTTGACTTTCGGTCAACTGGATAATGGACTCTTTGATTTCAGCGGGTAGCCAGTCCCAGTAACTCATCTGTTTTTCAGACCAATACAAAAAAAATTAGTTTAAGGGGAGGGAGGGTGACACAACGACTAGGGAAGGGCAAGAAAATGCTGGTGACATCATTGGAGCACGTGACGAGCTGACGCCAGCCTAGAAGAGCTTGTGGTTTTAGCATAACATGCAGTGAATTAGAATGGACGGGCGGGTTTTTTGAGCGGTGCAAAAACATGTAGGGTTAAACCACTGTTAGCAAAATGGCTGAAATTACTGGAAGAACAAAAAACCCTGAGTTTGACTGTGCAGGTGAGTTTTTGTTTCCGCATGTTATTTCTGTCCAACGAAGAGAGAGACCCGAGTGCTCGGTGTTCAATGGAAGTGAAAAGCTTGGCGCTTGCTTGAACAAACTACCCAGTAGGTTTTTTTCTTAATGTACTTGCAGTTAACAAGAAATGGAAAGCTGGTCTGTCACCTTGTTCTAACTATTGTATGGAGTGAAACTAAGCCGGTCTCGACGAAATAGGTGAGTTATTAGTGTTTTCCCTGGGTTGTCGGCCATTTGTGACAGTGTGCGCGCTTGAGAGAAAAAAAAAGTCCGTTTGTAGTTTTGACTGACATTGCTTTAAAACAGATTTTTAGGACCTCATTGTAAAGGTTACTGAATCCCCTTCCATGGTTACATGGGGTAGTAATTCCACGAAATTGAGTCCGAACCAATGCAGGCCAAGTTGTACAATTTCTTGAAATTCGGTATTCCTTCTTGAAATGGCCGCTGAATTCCCGCTCGCCCACGCTTCAACTTGTTGGCGTTTACTTCGTTCTAAATCCTAGGGTGGAAAAATTTGTTATTTAAAAAAAAAGAGTTAACTTCAATCGAGAATTTCCACAGGGACCTTACTTGGATAAACTCGGCTCTCATGCCCGGAACGCGTTTGAATCGGCCCACCAGTAGACTTTGAATGTGAGTTGGTGTTAGGGTTTGTTTACAGCAAGGACACTCGATGGAATTTCCCAACCAAATCCATTCTTCAAGCAAATGGTGTGTATGTTAGCTCGGCAGCAGGGTAATCGCTCCCCTTCACTTTCCAAACATACTGGACAGACTCCTGACTGAAAAAAAACCCGAAAGAAAAAAAAGGTTTGGTGAATTGACTTGTTTATTTGCCTTTTACAGCTAGTCAGCGTAGCTGGTGGCGAAGATGTAGAAAAAACTGCAAGTAGCTCACTCATTTTTTTTTATATAAATATTGTTTGTACTGGACCAGTCATGGGAATGTTTGGGGCTTGCTCGTTTTTTTCTTATTTGGCTTTCGAACTCATTCATTTTGTTCGCGCAGAACTTACCGAGAGAACGATTCGTTTTAAAATACACTTTTTGTCTTTTATCAACTTATGTCTAGACCTAGTAAACTGATTAAAAGAAATTGGTTTTGGTGGATTCCGGTAACCTGAAAGAGTGGGAAAAAAATAAGCCGTGTTGTGTGGCATCAGCACCAGTCGAGAAAAATTTTGGATTTTCAAGTGGCTTATTTTTTTGGGAGCTGTCGCTGCTCACCGTTTCATAAATTTGTAGCTCCATGTAAGTCCTACCAAAGTTGTCTGCCCAAAAAAACCTACCCGATCAAGTTTTTTTTTTTGGAGCCCTTAGCCGCTTGAGAAAAAATCTAACTCACTGACGTCAGCTCGGGGGCGTTGTTTTGGATCTGTCAACAACTTTGCAGGGGAAAAAAACCCATCTAGAGTCAGCGAATTGCATACAAAAAAAAAATCTCTACACACTAGGTGCAGGGAGAGGGTTTAAGCGTGAATCAAAAATGAACTTACTTGATCTTTGGCCGTGACCTGGTCATCCTATTCAACCAAAAGAAAAAAATCACCATTAAAACAGCGCTGTTCTACAGCTTTTGATGCGAGTTTAGTTATGTTGGGTTTTTTTTGGAGACAGGGTGTCGACTGATGTAACTCACCTTATTCAGCGAAGGGTCACTCATTTTTTTTTTGCGGAGCTGAGAAAAACCCTGCCGATTCTTCTGTAAAAAAAAATTTGTGAACTACCATACGTGCCATCACTAGATTTCAAAAAGTATGAATGCGTCAGATTTTTTTTGAAAAACGCCATCGATCCACGATATTTAAAAATAACTACACGCCATTTATGCATGGGGTCTCCCTGAAAAAAACACACTCGATTTTTATACTCATTCTGCTCATTTTATTAAACAAAAACCCAAAGGCATTATTTACAACATCACAGCCAGAGCCAAAAAAAGCCCATTTTGAAATGGCACTTGAAGGGTTTTTTGTGCAACTGCCACTTTGACCAATTTACAAAATGACACGGCTTTAAAAAAAACCAAAGCATATCAAAGTTTTTCAGCAAATGTCTTGGATTTACAAATTGACACGGCTTTAATAAAATAACAAGCCATAATGTTCTGCTTTGTCCAGCGAAAAATGTCTCTTTTTTCCTAATGGTTTGAAACAAATGAGCATGCCACGGACACAATCTCGTTGGGTAACCCTTGAAGTTTTGCTTCGTCCATAATCTTGGGACCTTGGGCATTAATGACTAGTTGTACAGATACCAGTGGTGGTTCTTGGGTCGCCCTGGATAAAGGTGTGTTTGGTTGTGGACAGATTCGCAGGTGTCGTTGTGAATTGGCTCTCACTTGAATTTTTTGCATCGGCAAACGGGGCACTCATAGCGCGGTGGTTTGTGTTGATCTCGCTGGTGCTGTTTATAATGTTCCAAGCGGCCAAAGCTCTTGGGGCATAGGCTACACTGTATCCTAGGCCTATTCGGGCTGTGTTGTTCTTGCATATGGCGATTCAGGGATTTTCTTTGGGTGAAGGTTTTCTGACAGACTGGACAATCCACGCTATAGTAACGACTGGTACAAAAAAGAATGCTTGCGCAGTTGGTAAAAGGTCTTTGAGGGGATGGCGCTAGTGCCACACATGTACCTGATTTGTTCAAAAAATCTGACGCATTTATTACGCCATTATTGATCACCCCCCAGTTTTTTTTTCTCGTGGGAAAATCATGAGTGCTGTTTTGATGACCGGTTGTTGTTATGAACTGAATTGTTTCATAATTTTTTTAGCGCCGTCTAGTTCTAACTCGTCGCGTTGTTTTGATCGGTCTTTTCTTTTCATCGCAGGGGAGGGTTAGTGTCCACGTTCAAACAGTTCATGAAAGCCACAAAGGAAGATTCCTCGTGTTGCTCGCCCTTCTTTTTCCACTCCTGCCAACCCGCTTTGAAACCAGCGTGAAATCACGCCATGTTGACCGGTTGACCTGCCAGGTTAGGTAGTTGATCTGACAGGCGACGGCACAAATTTAAACGGTATTTGGTGATTTCAGAGACCAGTTCCACGCTTTCGTCGAGAAACACCGTCTTCACCACCAAAACGAAGAATTCTTTGATCGGATCTGGCGAGTTCTCCCCTTCCGGGTTCTCTGGGTTCTCCTGTGGGTTCTCTGGCTCCTCCGGCTGCATCGAAGCTATCTGTCAAAACAAGAAATGTCTGCTCACCACAACTACCTCTCCCTTATATTAAGCTCCCAAAGATGACGTCAACCGGCTACCCCTAAGCGTGCGCTAGTAAAAAAAAAATCTGATGACGTATATTAGCACACTCAAAGAATGGCGTCAACAGGCTACCCCAAAGTGTGCGCTAGTAAAAATGTGATGGCGTATATTACCTCATCCAAAGATGGCGTGCACTAGTAAAAATGTGATGGTGTATATTACCACACCCAAAGATGGCATGTGCTAGTAAAAATGTGATGGCGTCAACCGGCTACCCCTAGCGCACACTAGAAAACGAACCCGCTTTGTCAATTTTTTTGCCCCTAAACATGATAACAGAAAAGCACAAGGTATATTTAGAAAAAAATGCCCAACGTATCAAACAAACGGCCAAGATATATTGTACCAAACACCTTGAATATTTCCGACAATATGCCCGTGAGTACAGGGCCAAGCACCGCGAATCTGTCCGAGAAAAAAGCAGACTCTACCAGAAACGCTACAGAGAACAACACCGAGAAATGCTACAGGATTAAGCTCGAAAATACAGAGCTGAAAACAAAGAGCACATCAAACAACTGAGGCGGATCAATCGTGCCCGACACCCTGAAAAAGCCCGAGAATATGCCTGTAAATACAAGGCCAAGTACCGCGAATTAATCCGAGAAAGATCCCGAATCAACCAGAAATGCTACAAAGAGTGCCACCAAGAAAAAATCCGAGAACAAAACCACCAATACAGGATCAAGCACAGAGAGAGCATTCGGGAAAGAGGCAAAGTCTACCAGAAACGTTATAGAGAACGCCACCGGGAAAGGATCCAACAAACTCGCCGAAAACAAGATCAAAACCTTCCACAGATAACAGAGACAATACCAAACCAGTCTCCAGAAACGGTCACCTCTCCACCTTTCCAGGCTTCAACACTTGCCGAAGACATATCGTGTCGATTTAACACTGACGCTGACCCAGAGAACATTGCGTTTTTAGACCTAGCCGTCACTTTTATGTAACTTAAAGCTTTTTAAGTCACGTTCCAGTTGAGTGGACGAATAAACAAAAAATATGGTATCGTACGCCTGGTAGTTTCTTAAAGGATTTAATTCATTTTTTCTTATCTTAATCTCCTGGGCACCAGTCGGTCTAGACAGATTTTTTTCATGTTTAATGAATAATTAGAATCTGCCTTTGAGCTATTGGCACATGCCGTGGAGATGGCGTGACATTTAGTCAGGTAGGCATGTGCGTTAGGTTCAAATTGCCTTCATTAAGGGTTTTTGGCACTTGGATTATAAATATCTTTTCAAAAATCATCTGTGAACACCATTTCCTGTCAGGAACAACAGAGCAGGTCATTTTTTACATTGACCGTGACTTGGGTCCCGAAAAAGTCTCCGCCCCAGGGGAGTGCGTGCCTGCATTGAATCTTAGCATCCTTGGAATGGTGTGACTGCGGCGTCAGTGTATAGCACAAAAAACCAACAACTGCGATCATGGAGACTAACCGCGATTTGAGCCCTTTACGACGGGCCCTTCGACATGAGCAAGAGAAGGGTGAGGTGAGCCCTACTTGGGATTTTTTTTTTAATTCTCTTTGTCCCCAGGCCTAGCACAACCATAGTGTCAGTCCCACTCAAAATGTTTTTTTTCCTTTTTTTAATAATGCCTAGATACTCAGTCACTGGGATCAACTACCGCTTGAACTCCAACAAATGATCCAGTGGATGGCTGATCGGCTACGGGCCCATGAACGATTAAAACAAGGCTGGCAGAAAATTCACCCCAACTTCGAATCCTGTTTTATCTGTGATCGCTTATTAATGTTCAACGACGACCATCGTATCCTGGAACATTACCCACTAGCACACATCTGGAAAGCGCCGCATTCTCGTCACATACTCATCCATTTTCCACTTGGCCACCAATGGACATTACCGCATTCACCACGCATTTATCACCAAGAGTGCATGCACCAGTATTATCCCTTTTTAGAGCAGTCCTATTGTCCCTTTTTATAGAGTATCAAGAATAAAACTCAGCTTGGACGATCAGTTACTGGGGCTCACACACGTCATTCATTAGCATGCCCTCAAATAAGCCACGTCAGCCCAGAATGTACTAGAAACATTAAGTTGTGTCATTTTTTCAGACTCATGTCATTTCCCAACCCAAGCTGCCTATGGTGTGGTGAAGGATTCTCTCCAAAACACAGAATTGACGACTATTTTCTTACCCCGTGTTGCAAACAATTCTTTCACGGAAGTTGTAGAGCCCTCAACACGTGGTGGCTACACCCGTCAAAGATTTTGCGGCCATTGTAAAGCCGTGAATTTTGGCCAACCCTTTGTCCCTGAACCCAGTGATGACAGCCGCAAACGCAAGTTATAAAGAGGTAAGCACCTCGGTGGTCTAATGGTTAAGACATTGAGTTGTGGCCTCAGAAAACCAGGTTCAATTCCTGGCCGGGGCAATTTTTTTTAAATTTTTCCCTCTCTCTTTCCAGAGACCCCTTGCCTGGAAAATCCATGTGGAAGAACCTCACCCCCACGATGATGCCATGCTCATCTTTCTCAACAGACAATTCACCTATCCAGTGTACTTGAGACCGGACCTCTCCGATATCTGGCCCTTCGCACGCGTTTTCGAATCGTCTTCTGGCCTCCACAGAGAATTTCTCACCCCCAACAAAATGATATTATCCCTTGTACACCTGGGAACCAATGAACAAGCCCTCTACATGATGCAAAAAATCACCCAACAAACCATGTACATTGTCTCATTAAAAGAACTTTATTAAAACATTTTCCCGTGCCATGGTCGTGTCATCTTTTTACGTGCGCGAGAGCTACCTCCTGAAAAATCCTTGGCGCAGGTGTGAGCAGCCGACACCTCTCAAAACTTTTAATCACCACTCTTGCTGATGACCAACAGCACCTCTCAAAAAAAAACATTGGCACGCAGCCGACAACTACGGCACCTCAAAACTTTTAATCACCACTCTTGCTGAACGGCACCTCAAAACATCGACGCCTTTGTGCACAACCATTTTTTTCAGCACACTTCCATTTGACAATGCCTACTCCATTTGACACGGTCACGTGACATAATGCTGCTACATGATTGGTTAGGCCCCATATGAGCCGAACATAAAATCGTGACGTAGTATTTTTTTAGCTAATTACCACTGACTTGTACACAAAAATGCCAAGTACTGCGCTCTCGTTGCACCACACAGTGCCACGTCAGATTTTCCTGAATGCTGATTGGTTAGGCCCTATTGGAGCATGCTATACTACTATCTTCATTCTCGCCCTAGTCTAAACTGTCATAAATCTGGCCTTCCGGTCTGAGCCAATCTTGTACCAATATACACTTTCTTTCCTCAGATATGTTAACGAGGCTTCCTGTGAAGATATATCCACACTTTTTCTTGAATGCTTTTAATGCTTCGAGGCGATTTTCTTGACGACCATTGAACTTTGGTCGCTCAAAGTTCATGATATTTCCAGAGAAATGAGCAGCAGGATTTTGAGCAGGAGCAGCCTCAGCTTCTTTGTCAGACATCTTTTACAACAGCAGTAATAAACAGATGTGGAAATTGTCAGAATTCCTCGCTCCAGTGGAAAGTAGATGATGAAAATTCGCTTGGAATAATCGATTTTTACCTCACTTAGTGAATTTCAGAAGATTTGGCGCGAACTGGTTTGGAGACTGTCTTCGCAGAAGTGTTTACAGATTTCCCTCCTGGATCCTCCAAGCAGGTTTCACAGCAGATTTGATGTAGTTCAGCAGTAATTCCATTATTTTCTTCACTCCTGGTGCCATGTTACTGCGTGGAAGAGACGACAACACGTAAGCTAACTCAACGCTTAATCTTCACCTCGTGTGCTCTCTCTACATCCCATAATACTCTAGACTAGTGTCCAATTCCCTAACAGAGTATTTACTCCCCTTAATCTGTTGTATATTACAGTGATGGAGCATAAACTTTTCAACTTACAAGCTTCAAATGTACCTCAGCCAACCTCAGAAGCCCTTATGCACGAATTTCAACAGACTGGTGATAAAGGAAGACCTTTCATACCCATAAATCCTGATAAGGTAGAGTTCTTGATATCAGTAAGTCATAATATGCAGGAAATTGCTTATCAGTAGAAGAACACTGTATAGAAGATGGGAGGAGTTTCAGATATGCACTAAAAGAGAAAGATACTCTCAATTGACAGGTAGTGGTCTAGACGATATAATGCACCATTTGATCTCAGAGTACCCAACCAGCAGATTGAGAATGCTTGCAGGACACCTTAGGATGGGTGTGAGGGCTCCAAGAAGAAGATTAAGGGAGTCATCGTTGAGGGTCAATCCCATACACAGTTTTGTAAGATGACTCCATACCATACAGAGACGTACTTACAGTGTACCTAATGCAAATTCAATTTGGCAGATGGATGGTTTACATTGCTTCATACAGTGAAGAATGTTAATTTACGGTGGGGTAGATGGCTACACATGCCGTATCATATACCTGAGTTGCTCTGATAACAATCAGGCAGCTACTGTCAGTCGGTGCTTTTTGGAAGCAGTAGAGAAATTTGGATGGCCTTCTTGTGTCAGATCCGATGAAGGAGGAGAAAATGTGGATGTTGCATTTTTAATGTTCAGTGTCAAGGGGTTGAATGGAGGCAGTCATATTGCAGGTTGCTCAACACAATCAGCGAATTGAAAGATTGTGGAGGGATGTGTTCAGGTGTGTCTGTGCGATGTATTCATTGTTTTACATGTTAGAAGATTCTGGATTCCTTTGTCCAACAGATGATGTAGACCTTTTTTGTTTACACTGCATATTTCTTCCAAGAATCAACAGAGCTCTTTGAGAATACTCTGAAGCCTACAACCACCACCCTGTGCACACAGCATAACTGGTCGCCTTATCAACTATGGTAACATTCTAGTATTGCTGCCCATAATGATGACCCTATAGACCTGAATGATTATGGACTTGATCCCCAGGGTGCACCACCCAATGGATTTGATGTTGACTCTGTTGAAGTTCCAACTACTGATGCCTCACTGAGCCCCACTCAAATGTCATTAATCCCCAACACTATTGATCCATAACAGCGCAGTGATTTTTATGGAGTAGACCTTTATATAAATCTTTGAGAATACGTTCAGCAGTTACAGCAAGATATGTAGCACATTTGTAGGATTAGTTTTATTTGAGACCATCCTCGCTTTGTTGCTTTTTATAGTAAAAATACAGTAGTGATCAGTAACTTTTATGGAGAAGATCTTTACATAAATCTTCAAAAACTTGTTCAGCGATCATAAGAAATTACCCAGCACATTTGCAGGATTGGTTGTTCTTCCCCTTTAAATTTTAAGCCCCCAGAGTTCATAAATGTAAATCAATAATGTTTGTGGGGAGTCTATCTAGAGACTGAAGACTCAAGAATAATACATCTAGCAATGAAGTCATCTTTTGCCTAAGTATAGTTCCTTTTGGTTCAGCAGCCAGCTGAATTCAACAAAAGATGCAGATAAGTCAACAGAGGGAAACTATCCTAACAATATTTTGTATTAGTGAATCTGTCGCATTAATAATTCCAAATATTGCCATCATTTTCACAAACCATAACCCTTCAAGAGGCATTTGAAACTGATGCACAGCTAAATGAAGAGGTCAAATGAATGGAATTGAATGGTGTGTTCTGCAAAAAATTCGAACTTCTGCTCGATAGATTTTCTTCATTTTTTCACAAAACGCAGAAAATCAGTAAAGAAAATGGCCCATCAAAAGAAAAATAGGGGTCACCGAACGTCCAAGATTGTTAAATCCACGCAAAGTTGTAGCAATGGCGATTTGTCCTATTATTGTTCAATTTACTACTTAGTGTGCGCGCTCGATGCATGACGTGGCGTGTGAATTTTGTGTGCAGTAAGAATGCACAGAAACAATCAGCGCGAACATCCTTAACTGTAATAATCTGACAAGACATGGGTCCTTTCCATGTAAAGTCAAACACGAGGAGCTTTTATAGAAACACACCTTCACACTACTCACAGAGCTCTTGCATTGTGACAACAAGTTAGCATCACCCATTGTAAGGTCTTTCACTGAAACCCTTGTTTGATCTGCCTCAGTTCTGGTACTTTTTGGGCTGTGAACAGGTCCCAACTGGATTGACTGTTGAAAAAGAAGAAGACATGCATAATTTAGAACCACACACAAATTGAAGGTCTGGTCCTCTTAAAGCGGGTGCCTGAGTAGTTTAGCTGTAAGAGCTGGCTAGCAGGCTCTTGTAGCAAATCCTGTTGTTAGTTTTACAAGATAAGGCAGCACTTTGGATTTTCTATTGGAAACGTGTTGTATGACCAGTCAACTCTGCAACGTCTGTGTAGAACCAACCAGGGAGGTCACCAAATTTTAGGAATGGTGTCCTCGATATTACAGTAAAATTTCAGTTGTTAGTATATAGTGTACAAGCAGACCCAAGAGTGACCCAGTAACATATGTATTTCAGTTGGTCCCTGTAATGTCAGTTCAGGGCCCAGTCCCCATAAACCACCTAGGGTTGGTATGTATGTATGTATGTCTGTCTGTCTGTCTGTCTGTCTGTCTGTTGAAGAAGTGAAAAATTGGGAAAAATTCTTTCATCTTTAATCTAAAAAGTGAATTTTTTTGCAAATGCCAATTCATTAACATTTCTCCATGCTTAATGCCAGTTTCAACCTTAACTACAGAGAAAACTGCAAGTTTGCCGATTCTCTTACCATTGCTTGTTGTTTCCAGGCTCAATGACAATGATCTGGACTAATAAACCTCTTTGTAGTATCCCACCCAAATGGTTTGGACCCAACCAGTAAACACTTGGATTAAACCAACGTACATGAACTCAGTTGTTTAATGGCAGACAACATGCTGAGACATAACAAAGTCCTTAATCATGCTAATAATGTTCTAGATCTGATAGGTCTGCATGCAGTGTCCCTAACAGAGTCGAGTTCTGCTGCACTCCTGATCACTGTCTGTGAACGAGTTTCTTCCAAATGTTCATCACTTTCATTTGCACTTGGTTGTATTTTGTGTCCAGCAGAACTGTTGGAGATACAAGGTGATAAAGAAGTCTCACTTTCAGGCACATCACTCTGCCCAAGGAATTTCTTTACATGGGTAGAGTTTCTCCTATACTAGACTCCATCATTTGATTCCACCACTACGCTGTTGCCCGACTTGCCTTGTACACAGCATGGTTCTGGCCTGAAAGTTGGTGTCAACTTGTTCTTTTGCTCCTGTTTTAACGATACCATTAGGGACTTTCATACCGGGAAGCCTGGGTACTAGTTTCGCAGTTTGTAGGGACAAAATTTCCGCGGGAAAAATTGTAAATATGGCGGTCCTTCATGAATTGTCATAGTTTTGAAAACTTTTCATCAGAAATTTGCCTTTGGAGGTAGAAAACCCTATGTAAAAGTTAAGAAAATACACATACCTGCTTTCAAGTTGTTGGTCATGCAGAAAGAAATTCAAGAAATATGGAGAAAAGTGCAGAGTTTGACAAGGAAAATTGCATGAAGTGGTTGGCAGATATCAGAGCCTCTACATCTAGTTCAAAACAAGAACTAACAATGAGGATAAATCGATTATCAAGATATCCAGGACTAGTCCAGAAACTCAAGGCAAAGTCAGAAAAAGCTTATGTATTTCCCTGTAGTCTTGATTCCCCGGATATTCCACCGGCCACAGCCAAGTGGAGGGCAGCCAACAATGATTTGCCTAAGATCAACAATAAAATGTTTACTCAGTATGTTTCCGTGAAAAGGGAAGGTAGGGCTGGTCAGCAGAAGAAAGCGTGACAAATGTTTACAAGTAGAAAAATTGTCAATGTCAAAACTCTTGTCAACGAGTGAGTAGTTTACGTGAAGGCTATGATAAAAAAGTCTTACAGGTCCATGCAACGCCCCACAGTTATGTTTGAAAATGTAATACTAACCAAAGCTCATTGTAGTTGTCCAGTAGGACTAAGTGGAATCTGTTACCATGTCTTAGCATTGCTTCTCTTCTTGAAACACTATCATGAAACTGGAGAGAAAATACAAGCCTTAACATGTACAGAACAACTCCAGAAATGGCATAGGTCCTCACACAAGAGTTCTATACCAATGGTACCACTGAGGGAGTTAAAAGTTAAATCTGCTGTAAGAGTTGAAAACAAAGGAGGTACCATTCAAGTGGCTGATCCCCAAAATAGCATGATGAAACGTGATTTTCAAAAAATGAGAGATGAAATGAAAAGTGGAATCATTAAAATTGAGGACACCTTTAAATCGTTTGAACATCATGTGTACACAGTACTGGTTGAATCCACTGAACAACCCCTGACTATTCAGTGATACAGTTATCTGATATAGAACCTGGGTAGATATCACTAGAAAAAAAAAAGACTCATCCCATGTGATGCAATTCCAATGAGGGCTTTGCCTGTTATGGTGTTCTTGTAGTTAGAAAACATGAGAGTATTTCAATCAAGATTTGATACATGCTGAAACTTGAATTCAGTACAATCGAGGATCATGTCTGTGAGTCCATGGCCAGTCTCAACAAAAATGTCTGGCATCTTCTTTGGTAAAAACCCAGCTTCAAGCTTAAGGTTAATACAAGTGAAGATTGTCTCAAGGAAAACTATCCAACTAACAAATAGTCACTGAATTGTGCTCTTTCCTACTTTAAGCATAAATGCCATCACACCCTGATGGAGAGAATTTCTACAGATTGTAAGCACTGCAAAGAGTTCTGTTGGTTTATCTAGAGATCTCTTCCCAGTACCTTTACAGTCAGTATAGATGATGACATCACTGTAAGACTGCACACAATTCCAGAGAATGAATACCTTTATTTAAGTGTCAAACTAAAATAGCAGTAAATAACCACTAAATGGGCACACTATAAATAAATTAAAATTAATAAAACTATTTACAATTGATTAAACGAGTATGAAATTAACGAGATCATTTACCTGTGCATGATTGTTGAGTGTGGCTTAGAACTATTTACAAATACATGTAGACTTTACAAAATACTGAAGTGTCCATCAAGTACAACATAAAATACAATCAGAACAATGAGCATCAGTCAGTAAGGAATTTAAATCAAGCTTTCCAATACGCTGCCTAAATACAGATAATGCAGGAAGGTCTTATATTTTTGGGTATTAGACTCCATAACTTTGGGCCAATGTATCTGATGGAATGCCGGCCATATGTAGTCGTGTTAAATCTTTGCATGGCAAATTCCTTGTTTCTCAGTGAATATTTGGTGTCTGTCATATGGAGGTCTGCAATATATTTCGGACAAATGTGTTTTTTTGTCTTGTACATAAAAACAGCCATATCTTGTAACCGTCTGTTACGCAGGGTCCACAGTTTAACCATACTCAGTAATTTATCATTTTGAACTGTTCAACAGATAATCCACACAAGTACTTAAATGTATTTGGCTTCTTAATGAGATTGGAGTAGCTAAATTGCTCTTGTTGTAGCCTTTTTACAGCAATCTTCAGTTCCTCATTTTATTGGTATTTTGCTGGGTTTGTTCAATGTTTCGCAATATAATTTTTAAACTGAGATTTTCAGTCCTCCGTTTTTTAACCATGTCTTGAGCATTGGTCAGCTGCTCAGTCAATAGCTGCTTATCTTCTTCCAATGCAGCCAAACGAGTAGATAACTGTCGTTTAGATAACTTCCTTGACCTTTCAGCAGTTGGCTGATCTCTTTCTGTTGGAGCTTCCCTTTTTTTTAGATCCAGAAATGACAGAACACCGCTTGGCCAGAAAAAGTTTCCTTTCGAGGTTACTTACTTTTCGTTTGGCGGGCTTTGTTGCTTTTCTCTCTAGTTGAACTTTCGCCTGTTTAAGCTTTTTTTCCAGTGTCACTAATTGAGAGGCTGGGGCAGGGATGTCAGGAAAATCAGCACTCGCGTTCTCTCTATATCCACGGCTCCAATGTTCCGCATCGTTTGAAGAATCCTGGTGTAGGCAGCTTGAACCTGAGGGTCATGGGGCAAACGATAAAACTTGTTGGTACAGAATGCTGAACAACAAAACCACTTCACCATTCCTTCTTGTCACACTGCTGCCATATTTGTTGTTGTCCCTACAAACCGCGAGACTAGTACCCAGGCTTCCCGGTATGAAAGTCCCTAATGTCACCTTGCACATCACTTTTGCAGGCACAGTGTTTCACATCAGCATACAACTTTCCTTTCTTCTTCGCTTCACTGTCTCAATCACGTACTTCTTGGTCATCCACTGGGAATTCTTCAATCCCTGGTATATGGGTTTGCAGCTTTCTGTGGAATAGAAGTTCTGCAGGGCTTACTCCAGTTGTGCTGTGTGGAGTCGTTCTGTACATTAGGAAAAAACCAAGTTCTCCTTTCCAAGTTCTCTTTTCTTTTTTTGTGCAATCTTTATCCTCTTCAGTGGGGAGTGGTTCTGGCTTTCTATTTCTCTGTTTACCTGAGGCCAGAGTGGAGTCTTTCGTCTGTCTTCGATATGTTCTTCTTCGACAAATTTACAGAATTCTTCACTTATGAATTGCGGTCCATTGTCAATAGTGATATTAACAGGCAGTTCATGGGTAAGGAATGTCTTCCTCAGACTTGCAATGACCTTGTCAGCAGTTGTAGACCTAGAGACTTCTACTTCCATGTAGTGACTGTGGTAGTCAAAAACTACAAGGAGATGGTCTCCTGATGGCCGAGATGGTGTCACAAGGTCTGCTGAAATGTGTTGCCATGGACCTGAGGGCAGTTTGGTCCTCTTGAGGGGTTCTGGTGGCTTAGGCATACTAACCATCTGGCAGGGACGACAGGTCTTAAAAAACATTTCTTCATTCTTGTCACACCCCGACCACCACACTTTGGTACAGTCTGCGCCTCATGGACACTATTCCTGGATGGCCCTTGTGTGCAAGATGCAGGACTTGATTGCATAAACTAGAAGGGATGATGATCCATGTTCTCAGCAATACTAATTTTTGTACAATGGAAAGTTCATTTCTGATGAGCAGATATTGCTTGTTCTCAAGTTTGTGCCACTGTTCGGTTTGCATACATTTTATTATGTTTGACAGTTCTTCATCTGAATCTGAGGCATGCTCAATCCCTTGAGTAGACAATGCTTGTGGAGTTGAGTTTTCTCCAACAAATATGACATACTCGTCTGCCTCAGAACTAAGATCTGCACTTGCTTTACTTCTTGTAACACGTGATGGGGAATCTGCGATGTTTTCTTTTCCAGGTATGTGTCTGACAGTGAAAGGATAGGGTTAGAGTGTTAACACCCAACAATTAACCCTTGCACTGGGATGCAATTTCTTCAAATAAATGAACTCCAGGGGCTTGTGATCTGTTAAAATTCCAAAATCAGTCCCATACAAGTACATGGGCAGCCTTTTACATGTCCTCGTGATCCCCAGAGCCTCTTTCTTGGTCTGTGAATAACATTTCTCAACATCTGTTAAGCTCCAGCAGGCATAGCAAATCACTCGCTCGTCACCATTCTGTTCTTGTATTACGATAACACCAAGGCCAACTGGGCTGGTGTCAGTTATGAGACGGTTTTTTGCAGCACTGTCAAAGTAACCCAAGGTTTCTGTTTTGGGCAACTTCTTCTCTAGCTCTTTGAACACTATTTCTTGTTCTTTTCCCCAGGGGAAATGAGCATCTTTTCTTGTGAGTTTTCCAAGAGGCTCTAATACTGTTGCGAGATCAGGGATAAACCTCGCACAGAAGTTCACTAGGCCTAATGAGCTACACACTTCTGCTGCTGACTCTGGTTGTCTGGCTTCTGTGACCATTTCAACTTTCACCTTGGTTGGTCCAATCTCTCGTGTGGAAAGCAAGTGACTCACAAACTTGAGCTCAGACATTTGAAATTTACACTTCTCTATGTTCAGCATTAGGCTTCTGTTCTGGATTCTCTCCATAGCCTTTATGAGTCTCCTGTTATGCTCATCTGTTGTTTGGCCATGAACAATAATGTCAACATATATATTTCTTACACCATCACAGCCTTCTAAGAGTTGTTGAATTACTCTCTGATACATTTCAGGTGCACAGCTGACTCCAAACAATAATCTTTTGCACCCGAAAATTCCTTTGTGAGTCGCAAACATGGTAATCAGTGTGGAAGCCACACTCAATTTCACTTGATAAATGCCCACTTGCTGTTAAGATTACAAAAAACAGTACTACCATTCACGTCATGAAGGACTTTATCGACTGTCAGAATTGGGTGTCGTTCCTGTACAATAGCACTATTTGCCTGTCTCATGTCAACAAAGAGACAGATGTTCCCATTTCATTTAGACACAAAAACTACAAGTGAGATCCAGGGCGACAGACCCTCTGCTCTCTCGATTACGTTGAGATCTACAAGCTCATTAAGTTTCTGTTCTAGCTTGTCCCTTAAACTGAATGGCACACGAGGTGTAGGTTGGGCAACAGGCTTAATATTCTGATCTATGGGAATATCGAGCCAAAAATCCTTCAATTTTCCAAGCCCCTCAAAACATTATTTGTACTTGTCAAAGGTGTGTTCCTGTTTCAAAACAATAACTCTAACTTCCTTGCTGAGGCACAAGACAATTAGCTGTGTAGCTGTCTCTCCTCCTGGAAATGCTTGGCCTTTTTCCTTTTTCCAGACATTTCCTATGAAGTTTCCCGAGTCAAACAAGATTTTTTTAATGTTTTTACTAACATGTTTTGTCATCTTCTTGAATATTTATCCATTCTTTCATTTTAAAGATCCATGGTGTTCCCAGTGACCCCAGAGGGGCAGGTCGCTGTGCGTTTTGCAAACCGTGACATCAAGAGGGGTGAAATAGTGGTAGAATATCAAGGGGAACATGTTTCCTTGGTAGAAGCGGCCACGTGCAAGGAGAAATATGCCAGGGAGGGCAAAATTTGCACCCTGATGGTCATTGAAAGCGGAGGCCGCCAAATTGCGTAAGTACCTTGTTTGACGTAAGATCTTCAAGGGGCGTTTCATTAACAGAGCTATCTCAACAACCATCGCAACCCTTAGTATAATTAATGGTAACTTGAAAAATGAAACGAGTTTGATCAATTTGTCTATATGAGTCAAGACTAATTAAACCTATAGCCATGGCTGAAATACAAGTATACACGATTTAATAATGCGCATTATTTGTTTTATATTTTGTTTTTAGGATCAATCCCTACCAAGGCAATGAAGAAACCGGGCCGACTTGGGGGGCACTGATCAACCACTCTCGAAACCACGCAAATTCGAGACCCTTTGTAGCGTTAAAAAATTCAGGAAGACCGAGAGTGATTTTGGTTGCCTTGCATGATATTCCCGAAACCGTAGAGTTCCTATGGAACTACAACAATACGGATTGGGAATGTCATGCAGACAGTCAAACTATTCCCTCTCAAGCCCTTTAAGGCCTGGATCAAGAATTTAATGGGAAACAGCAGAACCTGAGTAGTCATGCGGGTTGTGGTTATCCTGAATTGTTTTACTAAGCTGACATGTATATTTTCTTCTGCTAAAAACTAAATTGGAGTCTTTTCTTACATGTCGGTGAAATCGAGTTGGCATAGACTTCCACTCTTGTTGGTCAATAACGCAGGTTTTTTTTTAATTATCTACCTTTGCTACGTTCAGAATGGAGTGTACTTGATTTCGTATTAAAGAGTGGTGTAGGTTTTTGGGGGAAATTAGTGACCTTTGACCATCTCAAAACGAGGGATACGCTTATTCCAAACGTTACAGGACCGAAATGGTTGACCTGCTTCCTTGTCAACCACCACCAATTCCTCAAATGTTGGGTACACTTGAAAATGTTGACGACGTTAAGTAGACAGAACTGCTAAATTTTGTTCCACTGACATTTTCATGAATCAACTATTTGTTATGATCCAGACCTTAATGTGCTTGAACTCTAATTAACAATTACATTATGAGCTGGAGATTTCTACGAGTTGATAGTTGATGAGGCCGTAGGCCAAATCAAATATCGCCTCTTAGTATAAATCTACTAGCGTTCTATCACGAATGCTGTTCTCTGATTGGCTACGTTTCTCACTAGCTACTTTGTGATCGATAGATAATGAGTGGCGTAGTAGTGTGCCCTTGTTAACAAATTGATGGCCACTTCTTTCAAAGTGTCTGTGAGGAGGATTTCGATAAGAGATTTTTTGAAATCTCAAGCTCATAATTTAATTGTTAAATAGAAATCGAGGGCGAGTAATCTAATTATTTTAGTAGAATTGTAACTGAAATTTCTTTCAAGTAACGGTTCTAATTATTTCTGGTCTTAGTGTCAAACTTCACGCTTTAGGGAATTCGTGCGGACTGAATTAATTGTCAGTTTGACATTTGCAGTTGTGTACGCGCGCTTATCAGTTTCTTTCAAACATTTCGACCTTTTTTAATTCAAGAAACCGCACGTAAATGCCCTCCTTTTAGTCTTCTCAGGAATTTTGTTTATCCATTTGTTTCTGAATGCTCTTTGAAAACTTCGTAGAATCGAGGAAACGTGGCAATGTTGTCGACCACACCAAGCTACTGCACACTAATGCATGATAGTGTGCAGTGGCTCAGCCAATCAGATTACAGCATTTTCATTAGTATAGTAGTAGAATTCTACTAAAGAATCTTAGGGTATGACTTGAACCAGAGTATTGGACTAATTTGTGACCCTTATCTAGACCGTAATTTATAGACCTGGTTCATGCCTTAATTTTCGTGAGTAAAAATTGTCCTTACCCCCTTCAAACAAAGTGTAACTTTATACATGTTTATATGGAAATGTTTCATTGCATCTCACTAATTAGCAAGTGTACAAACGCTTTTTCCGGATTCTGATGTAATGCCTCTCATCCTGCACTGCATCCCTTTCAATTTCTTACGAATTATTTAAATACTTAGCCACCTACTAATAGCAATAACGAAGTTACTGTTATGTAGTTGTATACTGTTTTCTATACTGTTTCATATAAATAATGGTGAACAGAGCATTGTCAGGAAAAGAGTTAAACTAATTAGTAGATATTTTTTTTATTAAAATACACGTGATAACAAACCTTGCATTTGGCTTGACTGATTTCTTTCTGACTGATCATGGCCTGCAGTGGGCCAGCTAAAACCACTAACCCAACATGAGTTATTCGTGAGCAAGAGTTATGTTTCTCTTGTCTCAAAACTTTTGACACAGAGGCAATCTCGTCCCCAAAGTCTTCGTTCCCCTCGACCAGCGGTCAGAAAACGAGAGCTCTGGAAGCAACCATTTTGAAATAACCAAATTCTGCCCATCCTTTTTTACTGCGCAGTCTGCATCTATGGCGCAGGCCTGAAATGGTTGTTCCCAGAGCTCTCATTTTCCGATCGCTGGTCAAGGGGATGACCAAGACTCTGGGAACAAGATTGACACAGAGGCTAAATACCTATCATTGTTACTTATTTCGCCAGGTCCTATTTACTCAAAAGCGGAATCGAGTAGGTAAATTTCGCTAGTCTGAAAAATTATCCATTTGTTATAAAAAAAGTCGTCAGCGGTTATAGCTAACTAGATATTTTTGAAAATTTCAACAAATGGCAATCTGTATTGGCAAACGGGTACTCAGAATCGTAGACAATCGCGAAAACCGCTCAAATTTAACCCAGCGAAAGGAAGAAACAGTACTGAAGGTGTCGACATTATAGATAAATGATGTTGTAAGATAGCTTTAGATAAGGCTCAAATACTCAATGCAACGTTAAACACTGTCAACACAATGTCTGACATAAGCCAACTCACATGTTCGCGAGATGTGGGGCAGCCCACGAAAACGTGAGGGACTCCACAGAGGGATACCCACAAGTTAATATTACAACATCTCCCCTCTAACAGGATTCAATGAGTCTCTGGGGCTTTTTAAGTTGTCACCCGGATCTGGTTGTAATAGGTGATCGTTCTGCATTTCTTGGTCCTTCTGCTGATTCCATTGGTTCTGGTGCTGAGTCCTTTATAGAAGGTGATGATGGACATATTGGAGAGTCAGCACACTGGGGACTTGAAGGAGGATCATGCAGCCGTAGTCTCGTTGGATGATCATTTGGGACTGAGATTATCTGCCTTTGATGTCTTCTATAGACACACCCTCGTTCATCCTGTACTAAGTATGATCGTGGCAACACTTCTGCTTCACGCCATTCTCTATCTCTATTTGGCCGAATTCGCACCTTGTCCCCAGCTTCAAGTGGAGGCAGATCTCCACTCTGTTTGTCGTAATTCTTCTTAGAGACAAATTGACGTAGCCTCAGCGCTTTCACTACTAGGATCCACTGCCTGCGGTAATAAGAGACGTCGATGGGTTGGTATCATTGTGCGTGTGCGCCGACTCATCAGCAGCTGTGCAGGTGACACGTTGATATCTTCAAATGGAGTGTTGCGGTACTTCAACAGCCCTTCAAAAGGGTCTTTTTGGTCAGCTGCAGCCTTCTTCAAAATGCGCTTTGCTGTCTGCACTGCTCTCTCCACTGCACCATTTGATTGGGGGTACTCTGGAGAGCTCGTTGTGTGGCAAAAACCCGAATCTTCAGCAAATTGCTTGAACTCATGAGTGCTGTCGAATAGATTCCTGGTATTGCTGTATTGGGAATCATTATCGTTCACAACCTTATCCGGGACTCCAAACCTTGCAAATATTTTGTTCAGGTTGTTAATGACACAGGTGGCAGTGTTCTGACGCAGTAATTCAATTTCAAAGTATTTTGAATAGAAGTCAGTGACCAACAAGTATGTTTGGCCTCCATATTCAAACAAGTCAGTCCCGACTACCTGCCAAGGTAATCCAGGGATGTCATGTGGATGCAATGACTCTCTTTGTTGTCAGTTGCGGAAGGCATTACAAATTGAACAGGAGCTGACTTTGTCTTTGATCTGGGCTGTCATTGAGGGCCAGAAGACGTAATCTCTGGCAAAGCTAAGGCTCTTACTTCCTCCCATATGAGCTCCATGGATTTCATCAGCACCTCAGCCCTCAGTGGTCTTGGGACGACTATTCGGTCTGATTTAAACAGCAATCCATCCTCCACACTCAGCTCTTCCTTAAAGCTCCAGTACTCTCTAGCAAGCTCATCAACCTGTTCTTTCTCAGACGGCCACCCTTTCAAGACATACTCCATCACTACTCTTGAGGTTTTGTCAATGCTGGAGGTCTCCTTAAATCTCGTCAGTGTGCTGCTTTCAAATCCGAGCTCCTCAATAAGATTGATTCCAATTACATCTTCTGGTTCACTGACTGGCTCCGTATCACTGAGAGGTGCTCTGCTAAGACAGTCTGAGATGACTTGCCATTTTCCAGGGACATATCGCACATCAAGATCATACTTGGTAAGTTTCAATAGCATCCTTTGTAGCCTGGGGAGAGCATCATTCAGAGACTTGCGGAAGATAGACTCTAAGGGTTTGTGATCTGTCTCTACAATTACTCTGTGCCCATATACATAGGTGTGAAATTTCTGTGCGCCCCAGACGATTGCAAGCAGCTCTCTCTCGATGTTTGCATACCTTTTCTCACAGTTAGTGTTTTGGATCCGAATGCAACCTGCTTGCCGTCCTGTAGGATCACTGCACCAAGGTCTTTACTACTTGCATCTACATTTAGCACTGTTTCCTTGCTGTTGTCAAAATAAGCTAGTGCAGGTGCACTCGTGATGACTGATTTCAGATTGTCGAAGGCCTCTTGTTGTGGCTTTTCCCAAACAAATGCTGCATCTTTTTGGGTAAGTTGCGATATGGGTTCTTGTATGTCAGCCTTGTGCTTGATGAATTTGTCCAGGTAATTCACAGTTCCTAGTATGCGAAGTACACCTTCTTTGTCTTCTGGGGGTGGCATCTCATTAATGGCTCTGATCTTCTCCGGATCTGGTTTCAAACCTTCAGATGAGAACAGGTGTCCAACATAACTTACTTCTGGTACTCTAAGCTTCACCTTTTTAGGGTTGAACTTCAATCCTACCTCCTTGCTCTTGTCAAGTACTCTTCTCAATTTGTCATCAACTTCAAGCTGATCTTTACCATGTATCAGGAAATCATCCACTATGTTTTCAACAGGAACCCCTTCAAACAGTCTGTCCATCTCCCTTTGGTAGATTTCAGGAGCTGGTGAGATACCAAAAGGGAGTCTTGTAAATCGGTATCGCCCCCACGGTGTGTTAAAAGTCAAGAGCTTGGAACTCTCCTCATCTACGGGGAGTTGCCAGTATCCACTACATGCATCAAGTGATGTGAAACTCTTTGCACCTGAAAGTCGGTTTGCAACTTCTTCTATGGTAACCATTGGATAATGGGGTCTTTTCAGGACCTTGTTAAGATCTCTTGGGTCAATACAAATTCTGACATCCTTTGACAGTCGAGCGTCCTTTCTTTTATCCTTCACCTTTCTTTTGTCAATAACTAGCATTGATGAGACCCACGACGTAGGCTCATCCTCTTTCACGATAATACCATCTTCTAACATCTCTTTGAGTTTCTCTTGTGCTGGCTCCAGCATAGCAACTGGAATTTTCCTGGGAGGGTGAACAACTGGGGGTACTGAAGCATCAACTTCCAGATGTACTTTGTTTGGAAGTGTGCCGGGTTTGTCACTGAAACAATCTGGGTACTCCCTCAATATTGGGTCCTTCTGGAAGATGGTCTGGTCTCCACGTGCTCTTGGCATATCCGGCATGGCTGGATTAGGTCCTGGTGTATCTATCAGTTGGAGATTCATAAACTGAAGGACTTCTAAATCCAAGCAGGCATCACATCCCACATACCTTGTTCCCATCAACAACAAGGTACAACAGGTTCATTTGACGATTCTTGTATTGAGTTTGAAGGTGTACACAGCCTCTTGGATGAATGGGCTTAGTTGCAAGCCAGCCTTTCAAGGGTTGCTGAATCTTTTGGAGAGGTTTTTTGGAGATTTTCTTATACCGATGAAAGGGTATGACAGTAGCCTCTTCACCTGTGTCTGCTTTTACTTCAACATTCTGCCCTTCAATCTTAAGAGTGATAAGGCTCTTTGTTGATTTCCTGGAATCAGAAACACTGTCCAGTTCAATAGATCCAAAATAGGTATGTACCTCCTTATTCATATTCTGAGTGTCTAAGTCTGGTGGACTTTCTTGTTGCACGAAATCAACTTTCGAACCTTCTTTTACATTCCCTGGGCAGACTTGGGCGAAATGACCTTCTTTCTTGCACTTTAAGCACTGTTTTCCAAATGCGGGACAACGAGATGGTTGAGTAAATGGGTGCTTGTAACCACAAAACTTACAAGAACAAGCAGCTGTCTTGTCAGCTTCTTTTGACTTTCTAACAGGCTGAATTCCTAATGAATGCTCAGTTCCAGCACTCGCTTGAATGTTGAACTTGAACTTTTGTAATTCTGAGGCTTCAAAGGTACGACAATAATCATGAGCCTTCTGTAGGGTTAGGTCAGGTTTCTTTAGCAGTTCCCCTCTCAGCTCATCAGATAATACACCTCCCACAATTCGATCTCTTATTAGCGAATCTCGCAGTTCGCCGAATTCACATGTTAGCGACAACCGTTTCAGTTCGCTGACAAAGTTATCAACTCGCTCTCCCTCTTTCTGGTTACGCTTATTAAACACTAACCTCTCAAATGACATTCCTTGCTCCCTCACAGAGTGCCTTAAATTTGCTGCAAACATCCGCATAACATTCTTTGTCTTCTCCAGCATTGTAAACAAAATGACTATATTCTTCAATCACTTCGGGTCCAGCACAGTGAAGTAACACGTTTACCTTCAATTTATCCAGTTTGTCATCTTTGCTTTTTGCCACAAGATAAATTTCAAACTGCATTAAAAACTTTCTCCAGTTCTCCGCTGCGTTTGCATCGAGCACCAAAGGACCTGGAGTTCTCGTATCTCGCTCAGCCATCGCGGTTTGTAACTCAGCCAAGCCCTGATAAACTCCTTGCAATCCCTAAAAGGTTTTCACTTCTGACACCATGTTGTAAGATAGCTTTAGATAAGCTCAAATACTCAACGCAACGTTAAACACTGTCAACACAATGTCCGACATAAGCCAACTCACATGTTCGCGAGATGTGGGGTGGCCCACGAAAACGTAAGGGACTCCACAGAGGGGTACCCACAAGTTAATATTACAACAAATGATAAATCCTTCTAAAAAAATGGAATTCAATTGGAAATCATCTTCAATAACCAATAACCAAAAACGCAATTTTTTACCTGCCATTACCGTGAAAGCTTTTGTCACTTTAACTGAAGCCAGAGGACTTCACATTTGTGATATGCAATCCAATTGTGTTTGGTTTTGCTGGTAGTGTGTTAAAAGTTGAATTTAAAACTCACAATTTGGAATGATTCTACTTTTCTTTGGATCTGAATTTCTAAGTCAGCACCCTATGGACATTATATGACCAAGAAAATTACTTCATTGTGATTGGCTAAGAGCAGGCTAATTTGTCGTTAATTCTTAATTTGCACTGCAGTACAAATCAACGCACAGGCATTCGAAATTTTCTCAGTCATATAATAAATAAGTAATTGTATGAGAGCTTGAGTAATTAAGGACTTACACTACTCCTGATATTGGAAAATTCTTTCAAATCACACTTGCCTAAAGGCTTGTGCAATTTCGAGAGAACTTTCAAATATAAGGAGTAGTGTAAACCGTATGAATGCACTCGCATTCATACGATTACCTACACTAACACTAACTTCATTCTTCTGGGGTAAATGTTTCAGTCGTCATTGTCATCAATGTCTTGATCAGAGCCTGCTGGTAATGAGGCGTAGAAACATTTTGCAGTTGCAGATAAATATTTCTGAGCTAGCTTTATACAGTCTTACTTAACATCATTGCGAATGGGTTTCTTTTCTAGTCTCACTGGAGCCAAATGTTCAGCCGCATTCAATTCCATGCCTTGCTTTTTCTTCACAAATGAGACAATTCTTGGCTTCTCTTTCGTATCCATTGGAAACCTTATAAACGGGGTTTCTGGGTGCCAGCTTAGTTGTAAGTTCTCCTCCTGATCGGTTATTTCTCCAGAACCAAAATTGATAAACGCGATCTTCCTTACTTCGAATTTCTCGCATTCAATGTCCTCGCTTCTAGCAACGTACTTCATTCTTAGAAAGCTTTTATAGTTCATAATCCAATCCAAATTCACCCAGTAACTTTTAACGTTATTTAAGCGGCTGTTTTGTAGTGTCGTTTCCCACTCCTGTGGAGTTTCAATTTTTTCTTTGGTGTTAAAGAATTGCTGAATACAGCCAAACCGCCTGTCACAAATTGCAACCCCGTTGTGCTTACAAAATTTACCTTTGGCTTCAACTTTATAACAAACCAGTTTGATTTTGACAGTGTGGCATGTTTATAATCTACAGCCCCTACCTTCATCTAGAAAAACCAGACTCAAATTTGCCAAAATTTTGCCTGCCAAAATTTGTTTTCAGCAGTAGATTTTGAAAAAATTCAAACTGGCTGAATTTATTTACATGAAAAAACAAGTCATTGAAAATCACAAAATAGAATTCATGCTACACTGTTGTGATATTATATCATAGCTGGGGCTGTGAAGTCACATATAGATGGAATTATTTTACAAAGATACTGTAGCTATGTTTTGGTCCAAAAATTTAATTCCATGATGTGCCACTGCCCCTTTAGCAACTTGGAATTAATTCGCAGGTACATACTTGGTTCTACTTGTGAAGAACCTGTGCCAGTTTCAGGAGAAATTCTTGATCCTCCTTCCTTCGCTTCTCCACACTTTCCCCCTCTTGCCTCTCTCTTGCCACTTCAGCTTCGAGGAAGCTCTTGTCAGCCGCTTGCTGATACTCCACAAAGGACTCGAACACTTAATCAAACTTTGCAAATACATCAGAAGCAGTTTTCCTCTGTTTATTTGCCTTTAAGATGGCCGACTGACGGGGTACCAGCTTCTTTGTTTCCTCAGCTTCCGTTGCACTTGAAGGAACAACATGGCAACTGCCAAAACTTTAATCGGTTGCATGAACATCATAGCCAAGAGAGAAATAAAAGATGTTAAAGACTTATGGTATAGTTATCTCAATATTACACTGTAATACGGATAGAACTGTCTTGTATCTGCATGTAACTCTCAAATATGGTATTCAAACATACGGATTGAACAAAACTTTTACAGACGACATCAGATGTTGCTGTTGGACACAATTCTATTATCTGGCCCTCCAATGGGAGAGCATTTTATAACTCTTACCTGTCAACGCTGTCACACAACTGAGAGGTTTGTCAAGGTTTTCTGACTTTTCTTCACTGCTGCCAGGGATGTTTACGTTCGGCTCAACGTTTTCTGATCATTTTTTCTTCATCATCGTCGCCATCTATGGAAGTTGTTGCAGGCTTTATAATTACCTTCGGTTTGGTACATGACTTGTCCGACAAAAGCTCGTCCACTTTGTCAAAGAAAGCCAGCTTCTTCTTTGGTGTGGCATTTCCCATCTTGGTGCATTCGTCTTTGTAGCTTCTATAGGCGCTTATAAGAGTGTGAATTTGTGTTTAGCAGCTGCCGTCGTCTCTGTCTTCATAGCCTGCAGTGCAAAGATATGCCACAACTCTAGCCATACAGGCTTTTTTCTTTTGCATGATTTTAGCTGGGGCTGGATATTCTTGTCTCCCCACTTTTTAAGTAACAAGAACGTTTCTTTGTGCTCCCAAACTCTTCCGTGAGTTTTGGTTTACATAGTGAGTTAATCCAAAAACAACATTGTTTTCATTGTTAAGTAAATTATCATTGCTGTACAAGATCAAAATTGATATTTAAGTATCTAGGACTGTCAATGGACAGATTAAAATATATTAATGAAAAAAAAGCATAAACTTTCATCTCGTACTGAAATAAAAATGTAGGAGTATCATTTGAACACCACTGACAGAAATTGATTTACACAGCCAAAGGGAAGCGGACTATGTAAATATAGATGACAAAAACAAAGCAAATATGACAAAAAAAAAATTCAAGATCAACAAGATTTCTGTTATGGTATATTAGCAGCCAAATACCAAGGAAAAATGAAGCCAAAAAGAAGCCAAATTGAGGCCAAAATTAATTATCTCTGAAACGGGAATCTTCTCACCTGCCCAACAACTGTAAACAAACCGACTCGCAAAGCGAAAATTTGCAAATAATTCCCGATTTCAAACATACGGATAAAATGAGTAATATTTACATTACGGTAAGTACTAATCTTAAATATCTCAGTTTCTCTCACAATATAGACTCTTGGCGAACGAGGACTCAGGAGATGGACAGCCTGCAAGCAAAAACTTTTAACAGCTCAGCATTGACATAGCACTATACCATTGTCTCCCGAGACGAATGGTTGCCGACGACGACAGCATGTGATAATCGGTGAAGCAAACGTCGCCAGGTGCTGGGCCACCATCATCGTCCTCTAAACCTACAAGATCCACATCACTATCGTTATTACTACTTCTACCTGCAAACCCATCACAGCTTCCTTCATCCCCTAAGTCTTCGAAAATAGCCACAAGATTGGGTTCTCTTGCAGTGTTCTCTACCATTGTCTCACACCTACCAATAATTTGACTGCGTGCATGAAATTTTTCTTGAGAAATCACTGACCTCGTGGAACCTCTCATCATCTGTCAAAAAGTGCCCAAAAGATGGTAAATGATTGGCTAATCACCCCAGTTTATTACTATGACAACAAAATAAAAACATGACCTCAGGGGGAGACGGTACAGGGCCTAGACTCCACACGCTTTTTTACGGCCAGTTACGGCTGGCACAGGAAATTGAGGGTAGGTTTTTGCGTGGCCGGTTACAGCCAGCACAGGAGTCAATGGGTTAAACAGTCGCAATATGAATAACCATCCAAACCTCTACGGACAACAATTCTCCACCCTGCAAATAAATTGCACTTATAAATTAGGTTCAAAATGTTTTATTTTTATCACTGAAACGAGCAGTAATTTCGGGAAATGAAGTGTGTTGAAATCAAAGAGAGAAATTCCATGGATCAGCTTACCTTGGTTATATTTCAGCTATCAGTACTTTTTTGTTTGGACAATAATCCCTTGATAAGGAAAGTGCTTTGTCCAGTGTAGCTGCCAATTCAAAGGGGGATCATTTCCTAAGCTTCGGGAATTTGACCACTATGCTCAGAACACCATGTGGTTACAATAAGGAAGAATTTCAATGGCAATGCCATTAGAAAAATGTAACTAGGCAGATGGCAAGACACAATTTCAAACTTTCAAATAGCGCCATATTTTGCATCGTTGGTTAGCTCCCGCCATCAGCTAGCATAGCGCAACACATTGTGCATGCAGTCGTTTAGTCTGCTCCATTGTTTTGCTTCGTATGCACGCTGTTGTTTAGTTAACCTCATTGTCTCATGGTTTGTTCGTAATTAGCTTGGTGCCTTTGTTACCGCTGTTGCCTGCTTCATTTGTATTCTATTTGCTTCTAGTCTTCAGTTAGTAAACATGTTCTCTCTTGCTCAGACTTTCGGCTCAACTCATTGGCCTGGTGGCAACGCAATGTTTCCAACCCGTACAAAAATTAACAATGTGAAGAGAGCCAAAATCGGGCCTTAATTTTTCGACCAAAATCAGGCCGCAATGAACCAAAATTTGGCCTTAAAAATTACAACCTAAAATGAACCAAAACTAACCTCAATAAAACCTAAATTCTTGAGCCTGATTGTCAGCATAACTGTAGCCAAAAATGGAACATAAAACCTGTGAAGCTAAACAAGGCCTAAAATTGGACCTAAATTATGCTGTAAATATGGCTGAATGGTAGCACGAGATACCAAGCATGACGAATCGGATATCGGGTTTACTTGCCGTTGATACTTGCAACATAAAACGAGTTACCCGTATACAATGATCCGTCTAGAGATAAACCGCTTCACCCGGGCTTCACCTCGCTGTAAAATAGTATAATATTACAGCAAACGTGTTCATTAATGATATATTTTATTTCAGGTTCATTCAAAAATAAACATGACAAATCACAAACCCCCAAGGTATGTGTAAACATTTAAAATTACAAACGAAACCTGTGACGTGGCATAATAACTCTAAACTGAAATCTTCAGTTTGAAGATAAAGTTATAAAATAAAGTTATTGGTGAAACAAATCTATGCAAATTGATACAAAAAAAAAGGGAAAGACGTACCTTTTTGACCTTCATTTAGATAACGCAATGGTTCTCCGCTATGTGACGTGCCGTGTTCTGGCTGGCCAGTGAGGGTCAATGATTGTAATATTTTGGCACTAATTTTCACGAATCAGTCGTTTAGTATACCGTCAGTTGCATGTAACCATGAACACGCCATGATGACATGATCTAAGTGGGTTTCAACCGTTCAAACTTCAAAGTTTGAAGGTGTTTCAGACCACGTTTTGTACAAGGGAGTCCACAAGCGATCATGAAATTGAACTGGCGATAAATAAATTTAATTCCGCACCAAAACTCTTTGAACTGTCTTTTACAACTGGTGCAGAGTAAACCTTCAAAAGGGTTTTGCTTGATCACTAAGCCCTCTGAATAAAACACCATTAAAATAAAAATTAAAAAAACTTTTATGTCCAGTCGTCTATGTTCAGCGAGCAGCAAACGCGTGGCTTAGTCTGGCTAGTCCGTAAACCGGTCTGTCAACTGTTCAGTTTCATTTGGTTGACAAACACAGAAATTAAACCACGACATGTCTTTAAAAAAATGACTGTCCTGCATAGAAAAGTTTAATTCTTTTCACCAAATTTGTGTCAGCTTAGGTGCAACGGGCGGTAAAGCTTTACTTAAAATATTATTTACTAAAACTTAAAATGCTAATGTTTACTAATGTAGCGAATCTCTTATTGACCGATGTTTTGGTAATTCATTCGTTGTCGTAACTAGTTGTTTGAATTTGCCATTTTATATAGCTTTTATGACTTTAGGATAGTTCTGTTTTCAGCTTTGTATGGGTGTAGGTCACCTGCTGAGTGAACGCTTGATTTATGTCCCTTTCACTTGGTTTCTCTTTGCCATTCTGCTCGCAGAAGGCTGTGACATAATCTGCAAGGCAACAAATTAAAAGGTTAGCTAACTCAGTTACTGAAACTGAAGGAAATGACATGAGAGACAAAAGGATTGCAATGACTAACAGCCATAAAAGAGAAAACGGTAGCGCAATTCCCTACCTTAACATGCATTAATCTTCTGTTGATTCAAGGGCAGCTTACCTTCGTTGTTAGGCTTCCCTCCTTTGCCAATTCCTTGGCCACACGAATTACCAAGTTCTTTCGTAGAGAACACTAAAGGAATTAGCTTTTTAAGAAGGTGCAGTACTCCCTTTATATGGCCGCTTTGGATTATGCTGCGAAGAGAGCTGCGGTTCACAAAAACATCACTCTTATTGAGAGTCTTACAGCATCATTGGGGGCCTTTAAAAAAAACATGAATGATCAGTTAAACTTAAAATTGCACAATTTACACTTCCCTTGGTAACTTTTATACTCTTGAACAAATTTATGGTAGTATGCAACGTAGTTGTAAACTGTGTGCCACTCGATCTGTCGCTTCGCATTCAAAAAATTTGTTAGATCTGGAAAAAAGAGAGTGCTGTGATCTGAAGCTGGGTTACTAGCTTTTAAGCAGTACAGTAACCACTGCTCTAAGCTCTGAGCTGCTAAAATAAAATCAACCTCGTGTTATCATAAACCATCTACCTGCCATTCCCTACCTGGCTAGATCGTGGTTCCAGGTTTCACGCTTAAAAATTATTGCTCGAAATTGGGCCAACTTTCAGTTTGGCCGCGCATGACCTGGGGTGAAGTTTTACTAAATCCAAGATGGCGGATAGCTCTGAACCCACCGAGGAGGAACTAATATTTTCAATAAAAGAAGCCCTTAAGCATAGCAAGTCAGCATTTGAGCAAAGAATTTCGAATGGGCATAAATCGAGGGATCTAGATGTCACATTCAACCAGCTAAACAAGATTGCTGAATTAGCTGTGAAAGGAAACTTTGGAGCAATTCGAGAGCGACCTACATATAAACTTGGTGAACTGTATCCAATGCTACAGCGTTGTATGATTCGGGCGAAATGTGCCATTGATCGCCAGCTATCACCAAGGATGAGTAAAGTGCACCTGTGGATGGTCGTTTTTGATCTCCCTATGGCACAAGAGGTTTTTAACATTTTACATAAGGACATTCTTGGTCTAACAAGGTATGGTTTAGAGGTAGAAGAGAAGCCAGGCTCTGTAACAATTACTTTTTCCAGTCTGAGAAGACTATGTCATTTGTTTGACAAATTTATGGACTCTGGTGGATTTATCAAGCAGCTTGGCGAAGGAAAGGGACAAGCCAAACTCATTGTAAGCCAAGAAAAAAAGGAGTGATGATCTACAATGCAAAAGCAGAGTGTTTGCAAGCAAAATTTTACTTTGGCTATTGGAATTCATTTGGTATCAGCCAACACCAAATACAGAAATTCACCAGTTTATTTTGGCAATTGAAATTGCTTAACTGTTGCATTAAATGGTCTGAGCTACACAGAGAAAAGACACCAGTAAAACAAGGAAATAGTAAAACAATATCAAATAGTAGTATTCAATCTGGATGTTTTAATGCTTCAACATGATCATAAGCTTAAATAAGGCAAACCACTACTATAAGCACTGAAACTGATAAACTTATAATGGTTATGAGCAATATGTAGACAGAGAAAACTTCTGATATATTATGACATAAAGTTACAATTGATAATTAAAGCTATATTCAAGATAAAATTTGCTTAGAGTGAGGAGCATTGTTTCTAGATCTCTGTACACACCAGCAACTCTCTGTTCTTGGGGTAAAGTGGCACACAAGGTGTCTCTAACAGAAATTAGTTCCCCAATGTCAATTTGTGAAATATTTTGCATTAGGTCTTTGTAAGAAAGAGGTCTTGGAATTGGTATTCCAAAACCAAATGTTATTCTCTGTTTTGATGGAGTACCTGTTTTAGTGCTCTTCCCTGTGTGCCTCATGACAAGTGCAGACCTACCTTGCATATATTTTACCTTTCCAATGACCCCTCCAGCATAGAGCAACGATAATGACCGAATAAAATTTCCATTGCTTTTCTCATATTCTTGTGCCTCCTTCTTTATTTCCATCAGAGTGGCTTCTTTCATTTTTTTAGATGAGGAGACATACTCGGCCACATCACTTACTTTGCTATACTTAAGGACAGTAGAGACCATACCCTCTAAAGCAGGAGCCCTGTCCTCTATACTGCCTCCATTGATCTCTGTTGCAGCAGTTAAGGTTTCCAATTGCCTCTGCTGGGCACTTCATCGAGGCAAGTTCAGTTTACCATCATTAGAAAGTTCAGAGGGATTCTTCTTGTGTACAGTGGAGGTGTTTTTTGAAATTACAAATGCACTTGAACGTGGTTGAACTGGTGTTATCTCGAGCTGATTAATGCATTCTTGCACTTTCTCACTCTTTTCTTGAAGACGCTTATTTCTCTTTTTTAAAGCCGACAGCTTCTTACTTTTCGATAAATATTGATCCTCGACAGGAATCGAACCCATGACCTCCCGAACACCGGGCAGGCGCTCTATCCACTGAGCTACGAGAACTCATGGAGAGCAAGGTCATTTAACTGAGTTGATAGCGTTGATCCTAGCAGTATGCAGGACACCTATCATATGTGAACTCAGTTAAATGACCTTGCTCTCCATGAGTTCTCATAGCTCAGTGGATAGAGCGCCCGCCCAGTGTTCGGGAGGTCATGGGTTTGATTCCTGTTGGGGACTCAGAATTTTTCTTTGTCCCATGCTCGTGTCATGTTGCTTAATTTACCTTCACATTTCATTACCGAGCTTAAAATTCACCATCTTTATTAACTTATCACTACTCACGATGAATTCGATAGCGTTGATCCTAGCAGTATGCAGGACACCTATCATATATGAACTCAGTTGAATGACCTTGCTCTCCATGAGTTCTCGTAGCTCAGTGGCTCTCTCCTCCGCAGAGGTTCCCAATGGGGCTTTCGTTGTAAAAATCCGCTGGGCAAGGTGGGTGCAGGTGCAAAAGAATGGGATCCACTGAGCGGGGAACCTCTGCCAGAAGCTTGTCGTTTTCTGGTACATCCTTGTTGTTTTCTGGTACATTGATCAATTTCTCAGCCCTCGCGGACTTTGCGAGCTTGAAACTTGGCAAAAATCAGCGCTAGGTATGCTACTACAATTAGCAATCGTTATTTTCTAGACAACGTTACATATTTTCGCAAAAAACAGCAAAAATATTGTTCTCCGAAGCCCCCCCTGGAACCTGGCTGAAACTATGGGGAGTAGTGACAAGTACGTTGTTTTTTGAAGGTCAAATGTCAAAATGGCGGAAGCAAGAGAGGAAGCGCTTGACATTTCCTTCCAAGAGATGTCTCTTGAAGGTAAATATTCCTCTTCTATGTCTTCTTTTTGTCTTTTATCCCTACTAGCTGCATTTCGTTTATTAAATTTCGGCTTTCAGTTCACTAACTTTACAAAGCCATAGCTTCGTTACAAACAAATCTGTCTCTCGGAAGTAACAATTAAGCATATAAAAAGTTACAAACAAACGATTTAAACTTTGAAAACTGTTCCGTCTACTAGTTTTTCAAAAAATCGGTATCGCAATCCATTTCAATCTTATTTAATTTTTTTCTACATCCGGCTGTATCTCCTTTTGTATATATATGCTGTGTTATTGAAATGCTCTATTTTAAGTGCTTTATGTGCTTTTGGTGGCCATTTTGCCATGTGTAAATCCTTTAAACGAAAACCTCACAACCTCCTTTGGTTTTTTAGATGACCCACAGAAAAGACAGTTAACACCATCGAAGGTTGAGCCCACCAGTAAACGGTCTGAACAGAATTTAAGTGGACGATTTTACAAGGACAGGAAAGAAACGTTTTCTTCTGTTCTCCAAGAAAGGTTTGTGGAAAGTCCAGGGAAACAAGCCACACAAGAATCCATTCTCAGTGCTTTACAGTTAAACAAAGAAGAGAAAGGGCTGGCCACACGTGCTGTTACAAAAACATTCCCCTCTTCCAAATTAAATAAAAGAAAAGGGGTTTATACTAACATCAGAAAAGCAGTTTCTTTTAACTGTGAAGATAAATCAGGAACAGTTACTGTGGATAGTGAAATAGCTAATGTACAAGCCCTTATTGCTGAGTCAAGCAAAAGAGGAAATGATCTTCTGGAGGATATTATTGCCAAGGTAACTGCTGGAGAGACTAATGCCTTGCAAGCACTTTTGTTGGCTTACAAAACGGAAACTGAATTGTTAACTGCTAAATCAGAATTACTTGACAAGATCTATGAGCGTGAAATTCAATTTTTAATGAGAACTGATCAGTCATCCACACTTTCTCAGTCAGAAAAAACAAAACTTACAGAGGAGGTAGACTTGTTATCAAAGACATTAAGTTTTGGATTGAGAAGTGGTGAGGAAGTCTTTATCAATGAGGAGATTTTTACAGATCTTGTAAACAATGTTGCAGAGAAGTTTCCCTTTCTCTTTGACATTGTTAAGACTCTCTTTCCAAGTGACGACAGGAGAAAGGAGAAAGGAGCAGTTCACTCTCTAAGCCTATTAATGAGCCTGAGAAACAATCAGTGCCAAAA
Source organism: Orbicella franksi (assembly GCF_964199315.1). Classification (NCBI taxonomy): domain Eukaryota; kingdom Metazoa; phylum Cnidaria; class Anthozoa; order Scleractinia; family Merulinidae; genus Orbicella; species Orbicella franksi. The sequence continues at coordinate 3,280,008 of NC_138154.1, read as the reverse complement.
TGATGTAACATTAGTTTTTACAATTCTTCTGGTTGCTTATGGAGCTGGTACACGAATGGTCAATATGCTGAATAAAGTTGGATTAACTCTTCACTGGGACACTCTTATGTCATTCCTGGACAGGTACAACAGGAAAAAGTTTGACAAACTGCACTCTAATATACCAGCAGAGAAACCCTTGTTTTTGCTATTGGACAATGTGAACATTCACAGGGGATATCAAAGACACCATAGGTTGTTTAAGGTGCCAAAGGTGAACATGTGGAACTTCACTGTTAGAGGATTACTAAACCCAGACATCACTGGCATTGAAGATTTGTTGAGTACACCTGACACTTCACTGCAGAGCCAGGACAGTGTGGTAGGGTGGAATGCTAACAATATACAATTGGAAAACTGTAATGAACATTTTTTAATTTGGCAGAAGTTCAGTAAAAGTTACATTCTCCAGTTGCTTTATGATGGATTGAACAAGATTCCACCACATGAAAAACCCATTTGTGAAATGAATGAAAAACAATGTAACCAGTGGTTGTCAAATGCTGATGGTTGTACCCAACAGAATGTGAAACTGAGCATTCCCAGCATTGAAAACATTTTTGACACAAGTATGTCCACAGTGAAGACTGATGTTCACATATTACCTCTGTCATTAGAAAATAATGCAACCTTTACAGGAACAAGTGTGATTCTAGATCAGTTTGCTGAGGAATTTGGCCTTTGCAATAAAGTGGACAAACTGGAAACATTGCCATTTGACAAAAGGAACAGGAATTTCAGCCTTAAAAAAGCCAGGGAACATGTTGAGTTTTTAATCATGTTGTATGAACACAGAGATGAAATGGCTGACTTATTAAAAACCTTGGAGGCAACAGAAAAAGAGTTTGACAGTTCTCAAGAGTTAACCACAAATGATGATGGTGATGATGAGCTTGCAGGTGATTCTGATGATGAAAATAGAACAACTATTCAGCAAGCTAAGAGTCGCTTTGCAAAGTGTGATCAAGTTTTCACTGAGCTGTATAATAACATTGCAGATAAGGTGTGGGAATCTAAACAAAGTGATTCAGTGGAACGTGTTATTCAAGACTTGAGCAACATTAACCTGCAGGATGTTAGCGACCATCTTGGCCGTACCTTGTTACATATGGCTGTGGAACAAGGAAACTATGACCTTGCTTGTTGTCTTATGCAAGCTGGCTGCAACCCAAATGCAAAAGAAATGTGTGGTGCAACACCTCTTGTAATAGCAGTGATAAAGAAAAACAAACAGGTCTGTGAACTTCTGGTTAATCACAGAGCTTGTGTGAGAGGGCCTTTGTTCACAAATATTCCATGCCCACTTAAAATTGCAGAACAAATGCAACTAGCTGAAATATATGAAGTACTGAACCCACAAATGTCAGATAATGAGGATGATGACATATCAGGTTATGATGACTCCTTTAAGAGAACAGATATTTTGATCAGGGATGGATCTGATGAACCAGTATCACAGGTGGATCGTAACTCGGAAGGATTTGTTACAGGCTTAGTAGGAGATCAAGGCACCTGCAAAACTATCAGGGGAGTGATGGGGAGAGCTTCAGCTTACGAGTGGGCAGGGATAATACCAGGTGATCTGCATACAAAAGGATACCTTTGTGAAGCCTGTTTTAAAGAACAAGGACCTGGTGGATTCCACTACATTGCCAACAAGGTAATGAAGAGACCAAAGCTCATTTCTGATGTTTTCAAGAAGAAAAAGGTTGAGACAGGAAATCAAGATCGAATAAAAGAAGCAGTACAAGACTGTGCTAGGTCATATGGAATAGCTGCTGTAATTGAATTTGCTAAAAGTGACTGTTATCCAGGTCCGAGAGATAGGTCAGCTAGCCTCAGAAAGTCAGGGAACCACAATGATGTGCTATATGATGCATTCATTAAATGGATAGAGCAATCAAGTGAAAGGAATGTTGCTTTCAGGTACTATTCAAGAATGTTCCTGTACTATGGGCCTCTCCTTGAACTGTTTGACATCTCCACATCACATGTTTTAGGCCAAGCAAGAGAGGTTTGCTATATTCTGCAGTTGCCCACTTATGCTCATTTGAATTTCAAGAACTATTTCACAGAAACATTTGCTCATGTTGTCAATTTTCTTGGAAAATGGCCTTTGGCATTCCGCAAATTGCTTCAAAAGAATTGTGCAGTTAACCTTTCTGGAAAGAAAGGGGGAGCCATGGAATTGGATGCATTTGTGGAAGCTGAAATAGTTCAGCCACTCAAGATCTATGTGTCAGGTAAGAGCAGTTCAGTTGTAATGATATGACAGGTGGTCCTGACCAACCAGCACAATAGTGCCCTAATCATATGGGAAAATTGTCTGAGTGATGAAATTAATTCAAATTTGACACTCAGTTGAATACACTTGATACTAAATGACTGGTCCTGAGGGAAAACAGTTAATTTTGTTCAAGGAAAACAAAGTTAACTAATTGATTTCCTAAGGGAGTAAGTGATTTGTTATAATTCATAATTAATACATAAGGATGGCCCTCAACATTTGCAGGCAAAGGTGTACTGTTACCCTCTGACGTCATGGATTTTGTAATGTTGCCCAGACTACAACGTATAGCAGGAAACAGTTTTATTGATACATGTCATGCGAACTTAAGAGCATGTCTTCTTGGGGGAAAATTTCAGCTTTGTAACAATTTTTGTCATGTCAACTTTTGTAAATTTTATATAGCTCACAGTTCTAAAGATAAGTTGTGAATGAATTAAGTAATCATATATATTTGCCAGTTAACAACTGGTTCATGCTTTAGTGAGCACAATGGAGGTATTTGATTGCAAGCCTCTGCTAGCTATGTTATAAATAACTATCGTTATCATCACCAATCAAATACCTTACAAAAATGAATTCATTTGATCAAACTTTATTTTTGTGTAAAGATGGCCAAGCAAGGCACTCTCTCTTTTAATGTTGTGGACACCTATTGAACATGAAATATCAAAAAAAAAAATTCTATCACTTAAAATGTCTAGTCTTTAAGTAGTTGTCAGAACATTGTCATAGTATAGAAATTATTATAAATATGAAAAAAAACCCTCACTTATGTAATATGTCTGTAATTTTCCGTTCTAGGACATACCTCAGTGAAGATGTGTGAAAGGATAATGTCTAGTATTGATCTGTTTAAAGCTGTCAGGAAAGCATATTCCTCCAAACAAGGTTTTGATGAGCACACCACCCAAAGACATTCTGTTCCAAACTCTTTCCTAGACCAGCTTAAAGGCATGTGGTTTTGCTTAAAAAATGGATTCTTCAATGGAGTTCAATCAGATGACCCCCCTGATGTGTATACTCTTGAAGGCAGTGGCAAACCAAGTGGTAAAGTTCAAAAATGTCATTTGGATGTCAATGGGAAGGGCACCAAAAAGGTTGTAGAGAAATTCAAGGATAAGCTGTATGAATCCTTTCCTGACCTACACTTTGACCTTTTGACAAATTAAGTTTGAAATTTGCAGTGTGAAGTTTTACAATTATGAAAGTATTTATCCACTGCTTAAAAGGCTACCAAAGTGTAACATGAAGTACTTAATTGCCAAGTGTCTTTTACAGACAGAAAATGTGCAGTTCAAGAAAATATTCATATACCCACCTCACAGAAGGTCATTACAAATTTGAGGGGATAAAAAACCTTCTGCAGGAGGGGTATGGATGTTTTCTGGAACAACACAATAAATAGAGCCAATTGCAAGTCAGGAAGTCACACAATTTATAATAATCATTTCTTAAGTTTCCCTCAAATTTTTTGAAGGTTAATTCTATCATTTTACATGTAGAAGCTATTCCTAGGTGCTCTAATGATAGTCAGATTGTTGGGAAGGTGCAAATAAAGAAGAATTGTGTACCAGTAGTCAATAACCTTGGACCAAAGAAAACTTAGTTATTTAAAGCTGACAACAGCAAACCCAGCTAATCACTCAGGATGTACTTTTTTGGTCTTTCGAGTATTTGCATGAAATTGTTGTCAACTGTTTGCATGACCCCAGGGGGATCATTAAAACAGTCATGGATAGAAGTTCAGGATTTTTTGTGCTGCATTAACCCTTTAAGGCCCTAGTGTGATCAACTTCAAATTTCTCCTTGCAATATCAATATTAAGTCAATCACCAAAGAGAATTTACCTTCAAACTGAAACAAACATTTCTCATAACTGCAGAAACAGCAAATTAAAAGTGCAGAGATCAAGGAGAATTTGTATGTTGATTATGGGGTTTAAAGGGTTAAGAGCATGTCCACCAGAGGACCAGGCAGAGGTGATACATGCCATCTCACCGATTTCAGTGAAACTTGGCCAGATTGAAGGGCATACCCAATAACTCAAAAAGCAAAAACGGTTTCAAAATTGCAATTTTCCGGGGGGAGTTACACCACCCCCCTACTTTTTTCACATAAATTTCTTTAAATACTACACTAAATGAGGGTAAAAGTAGGGGGCTCTTAAACCTGAGCAATTCATTCAATTCAACTGTGGCTATACATGAGTGTAGATTAGTCCTACGTGAGTTATGTACGGGAGTTTCATGTAATTTGATTGATTACCTGTCAATCAATGTAAGCTAATAACTACCCATGTAAAATGGCATAGCAAAGTATGGTGATTTTGAGGCCAAATATCTCCTGTGGCCAAGTCCCTCCCAAAGAGATATCTATACCACGGTTCAGTTCCATCTTTGGTCTGTACGAATTATCAAAAAAAGTTTTGGGACCTGCCATTTTTTGTTCCCAGATCGAGCTCAAACCCTGCACATCTTGCACAAGATTTTAGTTTAATGACTGACATCGTAAAAGTTCTTGCATAAACCGCACCCGTAGATTAGCCATAACCCCAAGATGGAAGCTCAAATATTGAAAAGCAACGTAAAGACAATAAAGTTTGAAGTTCCAGTGAAGTTCTAATTGGTATAAAAACAAAGACAACCAAGTGCGGTTTCAGAACACTGATATAGCGGCTGTTGCGAGCCTTCAAATGCATTTAAAGGTCTTTAGATAACAAATTTTCACTTGTTATACCTTCTCGTCCTCCTAATTCACTCTTCGTAGACTTGAGATTTTCTCTTGATAACATTATCGCTTTGCCGGAACACTCCATGACATTAAACTTCGTACACCATATCGAAACGATACGAATTAGTGCTTAGTAGCCAAGCTTTGAAATGTGGAGAGGAATCCAGGCATCACAACACACAAGAGGACACCTATTTACTTTAGGGGGATACTACGTACTATCAAGATCTTTGAACGACTACAGCAGGAGAAAAACTTCACACAGACGAGTAGTTGGATAATCCAATGGATAAATGTTGCTGTAAAAATGACAGCAGTCGCAGCTAAACTAGAAGAACTAATAATGATAATTATTTACAATGCTAATAATTTTATCAAAAAGGATCAACAGTGCATTATAATTCTCAAATATTAAATATTTTAACGCTAATTGGGCATATACTCATCTCTTCTGCAGTTAATGAGCTGTGTAACCAAAGGCATGTATTCCTCATCTGCCTCTTCAAAACTCTCCTTTCAAAAATCGACTCGGAAATCTCTTGGAACCGTATCTACGTATAAAATACTTTTGTGTTACCATAACAAACTAATAGATAACTGAGTACACATGTGTAATACCTCACTTGATGGTTCTTCCGGTGGTAACAAGAATCGCACGTGTGCTTGTGGATCAACAATGGTGCTGTCAGCCTTCTCCATGGGTAGGTCTGCTGAACTTTGTTCCTCTCTCTGCTCCTGGGGCGGTGAAGCATTTGCTACGAATTTCATGGCAGCTTGATGTTTCCCACGACAAATTCTAGAAATACCTGTGTTCATAGAATATCACATCATTTATTTGTAAGGCCAGATTTTCTCCGCTTTCTCGAACACCGACTGGTAATCGAGCTTATAATTCTTGAAAACAAATCAAGGTAGGAATTCGCACTTTAGCTGGATTCGAAGATAAAGAGACAAAGCAGTTTACCTGCTCCAATGGGGACAACAACATTCCATTTATTCTTGATTTCCTTCGACATTCGCAGGTTAACACCCCTCTCCCTCTTACCCTTACGATTTCCATGGAGTGGATGCTGACATTTTATCGAGGCCGTAAACTTGACGCCTAACTGATCCCGGTGTTTTGGACAAATTGTGAAGTCACGGCCGCCTTCATCAAACAACCCCACGCGTGCAAGAATTAGTTCTTTCTCAGAAGAGACACTTGTTTGGGATACAGAGATTTGTCGAAGATGAGCACTTATATCTCTAGCAAGAGCTCAGAGGAAGAAGCTCGTTTCCTTGGGATGAAATATCGCAGTGAGAGTCACAGTACGAGGCAAAGGGACAGGAAAGATTAGACAATGTTTTCACAACGTAAAGGTCACGAAGAAAATGACTTTGTTGTGCCAAGGTCCCACTTACAATCGCAGACAAAGTTGTTTACTTTTCAGTGTAGACGTAATTATTTGGCGCACAAAACATCACAGTTCATGTTTCGCTGAAGTTTTTAAACAATAAGTTCAAGAACAATTTCACAAAAATATATTTAATAATAGTTGTTAAGAAATGCTGTTAAAAAGAAAAAGGAAAGGTACTTTGAAATAAACAAGGCGAGGAAGTGTTTTATTTAAACTGAAAATGGACAGTAACTATGAATGTCCGTAATTTTCTGTCTCGGCTTATTGGAGTAATAGTTTTCTGAATTTTTTTCAGGGAATGTTGGGTTAATTTCTTTTTTCCAAGTTCAGGGTCATGAAATTATTCTTGAACTTAGTATTTAAAAACCTCGGTGAAACATGAACTGGGATATTTCGTGACGCCAGATAATTATCTTTGCGCCAAAAAGTAAACAAAGCAAGAAACCTCGGCGCATCAGTGGAAATGTTTACAGTAGGAATAGTAATTTATTTCCCCCTTTCAATCAAATTTTTTGCCCGTCAGAAACGCAAATGTTTTGGGGAAATGCTAACATTTTTTTTCGTTTTATGCTGTGATGTTCTCAAGTCTCTCAGTGAACGTGCAAACGATATAACACACGTGAAAATTATCGCTCGGCTCATACACGTTATGTATGCATAATAACACTGTGCGGTATTGAAAAATAATTTTTTCCTTGGGTAAGTCGGCCTTAATGTATATTTTGCTTTAATTGTTATTTCCAGTGAATTTTAGAGGGGGTCGGTAAGGGGGGTAAGTAGGGGGTCAGTTGACCAGGGGTCAGTGTTTTGTCGTAGCCCCTCTATTACGCGTTGTGAAGCCCAGACTCCTCTCCACATTTCAAAGCTTGGCTACTAAGCACTAATTCGTATCGTTTCGATATGGTGTACGAAGTTTAATGTCATGGAGTGTTCCGGCAAAGCGATAATGTTATCAAGAGAAAATCTCAAGTCTACGAAGAGTGAATTAGGAAGACGAGAAGGTATAACAAGTGAAAATTTGTTATCTAAAGACCTTTAAATGCATTTGAAGGCTCGCAACAGCCGCTGTATCAGTGTTCTGAAACCGCACTTGGTTGTCTTTGTTTTTATACCAATTAGAACTTCACTGGAACTTCAAACTTTATTGTCTTTACGTTGCTTTTCAATATTTGAGCTTCCATCTTGGGGTTATGGCTAATCTACGGGTGCGGTTTATGCAGGAACTTTTACGATGTCAGTCATTAAACTAAAATCTTGTGCAAGATGTGCAGGGTTTGAGCTCGATCTGGGAACAAAAAATGGCAGGTCCCAAAACTTTTTTTGATAATTCGTACAGACCAAAGGTGGAACTGAACCGTGGTATAGATATCTCTTTGGGAGGGACTTGGCCCCAGGAGATACTTGGCCTCAAAATCACCATACTTTGCTATGCCATTTTACATGGGTAGTTATTAGCTTACATTGATTGACAGGTAATCAATCAAATTACATGAAACTCCCATACATAACTCACGTAGGACTAATCTACACTCATGTATAGCCACAATTGAATTGGATGAATTGCTCAGGTTTAAGAGCCCCTACTTTTACCTTCATTTAGTGTAGTATTTAAAGAAATTTATGTGAAAAAAGTAGGGGGGTGGTGTAACTCCCCCCGGAAAATTGCAATTTTGAAACCGTTTTTGCTTTTTGAGTTATTGGGTATGCCCTTCAATCTGGCCAAGTTTCACTGAAATCGGTGAGATGGCATGTATCACCTCTGCCTGGTCCTCTGGTGGACATGCTCTTAAGCTCTTACTGAGGCTAATTATGTTTTAGTTCAGGTCAACATGTCTGATCCTGATAGTATGCCATTTACATCACCAACAGTTAAGAGAATGTTGGAAGATGCTCCATCAATTTTCTCTTTGAGGAAACCTTTAAGAATAAGGCAGTATATGAATTTTACCAACAGCTTTCTTCCATTTCTTCCTGGTAAAAGTTCCTTAGCCTTGCAATAACTGGTAAGTTTATCCAAACCATTAGTTAAGATCTCAGCTGATGCAGATCCCATTAAAACTTGAGAAAGCAAAGTAACAGTCACTTTTCCATGGCCAAGTGGCTGCATTTCTATCAGACAGTGGATGACAATTTTGGCAAGTTCTGTCTTGTCACTTTGTATTTCCTCTGCTACAGGTCCTCTTGTGCACACATCACATGCCTCCTCACAAGGGATTGAATCATCTTCCCCAAAATATGATAGTAGACCCACATGCCTACACACATTAGAGTTATAAAAGAAATAGCTGGATTGATTGAGTTTATTGTACCTTTCATTTCTGTTACCTTCATCTTGAATTTTACTGATGTTATGCAGATGAAAAGACCGGTTTTCAAATTTGAACAAAGCAATGCATGTTGCAGGATTCCTGTCTCTCCCAGCCCTTCCAATTTCCTGGTAATAGTCTTCAAGGCATTCTGGGAATGTTAGGTGAACGACAAATTGTACATCTTCTTTATTGATTCCCATTCCAAAGCACTTTGTTGCACACATAACTTTGGCATTGCCATTGCTCCACAGTTCTTCATGTTTCTTTCTGTCAGTATCACTTAGGGTGCCATGGACATATGTGACACTTATGTTGTGTTTCTTTAGCTCTTGAGCCATGTCCATTGCATCCTGACACCTTGCACAGTAAACAATTCCACAACTATTCTGAAATTTCTCCTGTAGCATTGTGGCCACTTGTTTCTTTGCATTGTCTTTCTTCTCTTGCACTTCAATAAACAGGTTCTCTCTCATAAAAGATGTCTTGATTACAGTACACTGCTGGAGTTTTAAGCTGTCAATAACTACCTGCAAAGTATGGGGTGTTGCTGTTCCAGTAAAAGCTGCCATTGCAGTTCCAAACTTTTTTAGTTCTCCTAGTCTTGTGAAATCTGGTCTGAAGCCAACTCCCCAGGAATCGATGCAATGAGCTTCATCAATGGCAATGAAGGCCAGCCGGCTATTGCCTTTCCAGTTAGATAAGACATTTTGAAGTCTTACATTAAAAATACATACTGGACTAGTAAAAAGCATAACATATTGGGACCTAAACCGAGTAAGACTGTGAACTACAAAATCCATCTCTGTGTCTGTGAGTGAAGAGTTAAAGTAAAAGGCAGACACACCTTTTTCCCTCAGAGCAGCAACCTGCTCTTCCATTAAAAATTTTAGAGGTTCAATAATGACAGTTAGACCTTGCTTAATTATGGAAGCAATAGTAAAAATTAAGCTTTTGCCTCCCCCAGTGGGCATCAATATTACACAGTCTTTGCCCTCAACTATGGCTTGGATGGCCTGTTGTTGTCCCTCACAGAAGGAATCATATCCGAAAACTGTCTTCATGACATGGAGAGGTTCATCTTCTTTAGACACGGCATCTGGAACCCCTTGCATAATTCCAGCATGAACTGGCTGGGTTTCAGGTGCAGGAGTAGGTAGTGGACTTGCCTGAAACTACAATTTAAATAGCAGACAAAAGATTATGTTTGCCACATGAAGCAGTTCTTTTGAAGATGGTGAAGGTATTTTTAGGGGGGGGCATGGCAGTGGCTGATTTCAACAAGAAAATTGGCCAAAAAGAATAGAATATATCTGGGCAAACAGAGGTTAATTTTAATTAATTTGCTGGTCAATGTTCTCCTGTTATCAGTGAATTGTAACACAGGTAATGAGAATTAAAGAAATGATCTCCAATGATGAATATTTACTTATGTCTTGATGTGTATACAAGTTCTCCCCACTAGTACTCATGAAAATGTTTGAGACCAGTAAGGATAATTTGTGAAATGGTGTTTTTTAATTTCTTTAAAAGTACTTAATTTTAAATACTAGTGTTAGGATAGAATTTTACAGCACTCACCCAGAGGAGTCAGAAAATAATCTTGTCTTTATGGGTAAAAATTGTATGTTTTAGGTGCAGTTCTGAAAGTCTCAAAATTCTACTCTGTGTATGTTAATTTAGTTAAAAGTTAAAATGAAAGAATAAAAATTTAAAACATCCAACAACAAACAGAATGCATTGTTTTATTCTATGGTATGTCTTTCATATTTTCATCCACAATTAAATTTGGAGTGGGACAAAGACAATTACCCCATTTATCTTTCTAGCTACCTTTTTATGAAACGTGGCTTCTGCATAGATTTTTTCCTTATTTCGCCACAAGGCAAATGTTGACTGCAACCACTTGTTCTTCACGGCAACTGTTACAGGTTTATTTCCAGCCTCCAGCCAGTTCAATACTCCTTTATGCCAAAGGTAAAGGCCAAACAGCTTTGTTGCCTCTTTCTCGTGTGTTGCCACTAAGGCAAAACATTCATCATTGAATTCAATGGTGAATGATTCATAATGAGCTGAATTCTGGATTGTTATAGAAGACAGGTGATCAGCGAGTTTAATAAATAATTATGCAACGTTAAAGATGAAAATTAACTGCAACTGTATGTATTTAGTTGAAGTTATTTTGACTGTTAAGTATTTTTGGTGTTTGTGCAATATAATAATAAATGGAATAATTTATAAGTTTTCAAGGGGATTTCCAGCAAATAAAGACTATTTACAAGACTGACACATCAACGAATCAACCATTCCAGAGCTTTATTTAAAACAAGAAAACAGGAAATTTAATACATATCTTACATGTGGTATTTTTGTGCTGCTTTTAAAAGAATATTTTGGTACGGATTGTTGTTTATTAACGAAAAGTCTTTCAACTGAAGCTTAAATTTATCGAATTTGATTATACTGCTGAACAGAAAGCTCCTTTTTACAGCAATATTTTTCTTACAGGAAATATATCAGCGATTTGATCGAGTACATTTCAAAATACACATGAAAAGCATTTATTTGGTCAAGGAAAAATATGTGACCTGATTTGGGAAAACATACACTAACGGATATCCGTTTAACGGCCTGAAAAAAACGGTAAACAAACGGATAGAAAACGGCCATCAAAAGCGTTTAAACAGTTGCTCAAACCGTTTAAACGGATGAGCAAAATAATTAAACGATTTCCTCAAATCATAAAACGGTTTCCTAAACCGTTCGAACGGATGCGTAAAAACGTCAACAAAACGTTTAAACGGACAGAGACATAATTAAACAGTTGGTCGCTTCAATCAAACGTTTTCTTGAAACGGTAGAAATGAACAACATTCAAACGTAAAATAATTTCTACACTAAGTGCATATTAATGTCGTGGACATGACAAGATTATTTTGCTCCGTTCATTGCAAATCACCACATGAAAATTGTCTTACCGCGCCGTCTGCTTTATCCTTACAGTTAGCGAGTCCAAGTCAAGATTAGAAGAAATTGATTTCGAGTCAACAGAACAAATGCCATTAAAATATACCTTCCTTCTTTATTTTTGATCGCCTGAGAAATTATGTAATCACATCGCCAGTCCAGCTGAGCCAGTACAGTGATCGAACAAATGGCTGGTTCGAAGGCAAAACTTCGCTTCAATAAAGGATACATCGCTTATAAAAAAGTGGTTTAGATTCCCTCAATGTTTCCGTTTGGTCTGTGTCCAAAGAGAATAAGCCTGCGGAGACCGCGAAGAAGGCGAAGACGGCAATAATTTTCACGTCGCCATGTAACACGCCATATTAGCTGCTGTGTCCATGATCAGCGGTTTCCGTTAATAGTGTGTGCGATGATTGGTCGTTGGTTGCCACGGAAATAAAACAAAATATTCCACCAGAGAGAGCTAGAGGTTATACGTTTTTTCCCGGCAATATTTTATACTCATCTCTTTTAAAACTTTTAACTCCCATACACATCCTTATTATGTTAGTATAGGTTCCCTTTAGTTTTACATGGACACTTAAATCGAGCCTAATACCGACCAGACTGAAAATAAACCCAATTTTCGTATGTTGTTAACAATACAAGCGTAATTTGACCTGATTGAATTGATCGTTTGTCTGTCCGAAACCTTTTCTAAAGAAACTTTTTAGAAACGAACACTTCTACTAAGAGCACGCTTATGTGCGGGCTTTCACATGCATTCTATTTTAAGACTAGGCGCGCGCGCTTCGCTACATTATGAAGTCAACAAAGCGGTGAAATCGGTGCGAACAAAAGTAGCTGAAAGTTTACAAGAGAGCACAATATTAATTTTTTTGTAAACTTTCGTTCGTACCGATTTCACCGCTTTGTTGAATTCATTCATTCGTTCATTCGTTGACTTCAAGCGGAGACTTGTTCAAATAAACAATTGAATTTATTTTACAACTAAATCAATGTTACATGTTTTGTCCTATCTTAAATTTACAAAAAAAAATTCACATCTGAAATTTCGACCCTTATCCTAGTTAGCCTAATTACAGTTAAAAAAGTCGAGCTGATGCATATGTAATAGATCGACACTTGTTATTAATCTTGCCTTTTATACCCCGCCAGATTTTTTCTTTTTCCTCATTTGAGGTAACAGGAAACTGTGTAAATATTAAAGTTTTCAAGGAGTTCAGTCTGCCGCTATCCAGGGACCCTTTCTTATGTGACCCATCTGTGTTGCTGTTTGCAAGCTCTACTTTTGTAAACAAGATTGGAACCAGCTTCAGTGCGCACCTGTAGAGATTCTTTTCTCGGCGCAGTGCCTCCTGGACTCCACGTACCTTTCTAGGTGTTACACAGTTCCGGATGAGTTCCTCGCCAACTCTGCCTGGACTGCTGGGGAGAGGAAGCTGGACTGCTGAGCGGGGGAAGCTGTATGGCTGGACTGCTGGGCGGGGGAAGCTGTACTGCTGGACTGCTCGAAGGTAACTGTACTGCTGGATTGCTGGGAGGCAGCTTCACTGCTGGAGAACGGGAACAAGACTCATCTACATACAGGGTCTCCCTCAGCGCGCTGGTGTCGATGGTGGAAAGGTCACTGGTGTCGAGCGGAGTGAGTGGTATATCATGCAGGATTGGAGCAAAATCATCAGGTTCAGGAATCTAATAAAGAAACAAATATGGAATTATCAGTTGTTTTGTTATAATCAGCCAATTGAGGTTTAGGATTTCAAGGAAAATGCCAATTTCTTTAGATTTTAATCTATTCTATGTCTATACTTTAACTAGTAATTATTTACCAGGTTGTGTATTAATCATATGACATGAAGTACAAAGTATGCGCCTGAGCTGAGGTAAGGGTAATGTGCAACAAAGGCTAAGTATGTATGATCATCGAAACACCTGTATCTTTTTTACAGTAAATCAAATATACATCCCACTCAACTTGAGCGCATTAAATGTTTGTAGCAAATAATTCTTACTCACCAAGTCACTCTGTCTGACCATTTTCTCCTCTAAGGACACCAGACGCTCTTCCATTTTGTCAAAACAAGCCGTCATTTTGTGCTCAATAGCTCGCAACGAGTCTTGAATTCCCACTATCATCTGTAAGACAATAAAAAGGAAACAAATACAAGGTGGTATTAATGTCATATACGAATACTCGTTAAAAAAAAAACTTAAGGATAGGTCGCGTGTTTGATTAGCGAGTATAGTAAGATCAATACATGTAATGGTTCCCAGTAATACCAAAGTTGAAATCATTTAGAGACTACGTAAGATTGTTGTGATATAGTGGACGTAAATACCAGTTATGCAATGATTTGGAGTGGTATACTGTGAAATATCCCACTCATGACTTGATTTTTCTTTGTATACACACGAACCTTTCAAGGAAAAATCAAGTCACGAGTGGGATATTTCACAGTATGCCACTAGAAAACATTGCATAAGTAATTTATCCCATGCCTCTTACATACGCACACAGTTAAAAATAAATCCGAACAGCTTACAAAATGATACAACTTCGAGTGAATATATATTGCTAAGCTTGTGATTGAAGTTTTTAACGTTACCGTATCCGGTTTAAGTTTTTTCCGTCTTCTTTTTGGATTAATTGCCAACAGAATCCAGTATAAATAAGTTATGTCAGCTTTGTTCTGGCTGTAGATCATTGAGAATTTTTGCTTCAGAACCTTTGTATTGAGCGGTGACAAAGCTCTTTCTAACCGAAACTCTCTTCTAATAATTTCTAACAAATTGGTTCAGACAAAAATGTTCGGAAGCTTTGTAAAAATGCTGCGAGAAAAGAGTGACTACGCTAGCGTACTAAACGTTGGCGCAACTACTCTACTCGTTGGCGAAATGAACGCAATTCTGAGATTTAGTCAGCGAAATTAGTGGATTGAAGACAAGGGTACATACCTCGCTCAACTATTCCTGGACTCTCATTTCACTTTCAATTTTATTTAGTTTGCTGTTTAGGCGCTGACATTCCTCCGTGTTTGCCTCCATTTGTCGGCGTACAAGGGTAACGTCCGGTTGTTCAGCCTGCAGCCTAGCCCTTTTTGCTGTCCAATCCGTTTCAGGCTCACTCCCATTCTTTTCGACGACATCTGTGTGTAGCTTTGCCCGTTTAGCTGTGTGATCAGTGTCAGCCCCACTCGTTTTCTTTTCGGCGACATCTGCTTGCTCAGCCAAGTGTACGTTCGCTTGTTTTGCTGTGCGAGCGGCGTCCAACTGTAGTTCCCGCGCGTTCTGTTCGGCTAAGAACTTCTGGTACGGATGGTCTGAAACTGGGGGTGGAACTTTTTCTTGGGCGGAAGACACTTCATCGTTCACTGGCACAGTTGATTTCTTTCCTGCGGAAATGAAAAAATTTATTAGCTAAAAATGAAACTTGTCCTAACTTAGGTCTTCAATGTTATACAAATCGATAAATCTGTGTAGCCAAAAGAAAAAGGCTTTGCTCTCGCTCGATGAAATGAAACTTGTAACTTAGGCCTGTCTTCAATGTTACAATCGGTAAATCTGAATTTGATCAGTTACTTACCTTTCTTTGTCTTTGGTTCCCAATTCTCTGCCACCTCAGCGTCGTACCAACGTGAGCCGAATTTGACTTTCACAAGGTCTCCTACTTTTAACGACATGACATTCGCTTAATCGGATAGGCGGCTCCACAGTTTCAAAAGTGTTTTTCGCTTCCTCGCAAACCTTGTTGTATAACTCTCTCTCACTTTTAACAGTGTCGAGATGTTCTTGTTGAGCGCGGACACATTCTGATTTCTCTCCGTCCGGAAGATTCGCCGATCTTACAAGTTTCGAAGTGTTTTGCTGGCAAGTCACGCACAAGTCAGTCATTGGTTTTGCTACAACCACATTAGGGTGAAATTGTTCCCATAGATCTTTAAACTTAGAATAGCTTACCGCCTGCTTCTCTGAGGCTGTACACGCTGCAACAAAATCGCGCCACACGCTCATCTTCGTTTCGCTTGCAGACAACAGTTTTATGTTGTCGCTCTTATAACCAGGAATCCTCCCAGGAAGCGAGATCGCGTTCTCCTCAACATAGTTTGTAAGGAATAATTTAACATCTTCAACCACAGTTGTAGGGAGTGTGTTGCTTGTTAATCTTTTGCAGTTTCCATGCGTTCTTGGTGAAATGCCATAGTTTTCATAATGTTCCTTTAGTTGGCGAAATCTTGAGTAACTTAATCCATACAGATGAAGAAACATTTCCTTGCAGATGGTTAATGATTGAAACAGGAAATTACAGCGAGGACTTCGATTTCGTTTATCGCCAATGTGATCGATTCTGGTGAACGCTTGAATGTTGGCCAGAATAACCAAGTCTAATTCTGCGCTTGATAATTCAAGGCAGTTGTTCAAGTTTGACATAACACTTTCTTCAGAAAAATAGCCAGAGCAAGGACCACAGTTAGGTCCTCTTGAGCACCCGCATCCTTCTTGCAAAAATCGCTTGACCCTGTTAATCACTTCTTCTTCATTTTCATTTTGCTCGATGTAAGATTCCTCCATGTTTAACTGATAGTGTTTTCAAGAATTATGACTTTGCACTTGGAACACAAGATATGAGAGAGAGAGCTGTTACCGCAGCAACGCGTCATCGATGATCAAATCACGGCTTCTAATTGGTCACTAACCAAACAGAAGTTCGCACGCGTGCCAGCAGATGATCGCAACAAAATTGCGTTATGTCAACAATCAGAGTTTATTCTGCTTTTTAAAGAGTTTCAACACCAAACAAGAGATTGTGGGGAGCTTTTAGAAATGAGATCTTTACTCAATACATCAAGGTAAGCTAAAATAGCTGTGAGGTATTCAATTCAGTGAAGCGAATCACAGTGATTACAAATTCTTGTTGTGCTACAAGTCACGCTGGATGGAATATTCAAATGAGAGCTGATAGTATTGTCTGCGAGCAATAACCATGTGTTTCTGTTGATGTTCAGAACAATGATAAATAAAACTGGAAGCTTTTTTCCTAGAAGCGATTTTCTAGGAAAAAGTGAAATTACAGTATGCAAATTTGAAGTGTGTTTTGCTTCCCGAATTGATTGATAAAATAAATAAACCAGGAATAAAGTGACTGCGATAAGATAGGCATAGAAAGCGAAACCTTCAACTTTGAAAAAGATTCACTCTTTGTTTTAGTCTTACAATTATCTGAAAGGTACATAAAAGACAGCAAAGTAATAATATTAAGTAAACAACAAACGAAATGTTCGAAGTGAAACGAAGTGTTCGAACGATCCAGCGTAATAAATATTATAACTTCTGCCGCTGTTTGTTGACATTGTTTCGTGGCATTTGCAACTGCTGTACGTTGTTTCCTAAACTATGGCTCAATGGTTACGGCAAAAGGAAAGACAGAGGGATTGGTTCTGACAATGTAAACTGGGACGGCTTACTATAAAACGGACCGAGCCGTTCTATAAAACGGACTAAGACTTTCTATAAAACGGAAGAAGTTTCCTGTTAAACGGATAGTTCCATTTAAATGGATTGCCCTCCCGTTTAAACGGATTGTCCTTCCGTTTAAACGGATAATGGTCTTTTAAAAACGTTTTGCCAATTTCATCAAACGGATCAAAAAACGGATTAAACGCTTCTAGAAACCGTTTAAATGCTTTTGGAAACCGTTTTAACGGATACTAAACGGGTAGAAAACGCTTTCAAACCGTTAAACGGATATCTGTTAGGGTACGTTTTCCCAAATCAGGTCACATATAACTAATAAGCTTAAGTTTAGCAGCACTGCAAGGAAATTTCGTACTCGATAATCAATGAATTTAACAACACTTCAAAGAAACCTTACTTGTTCTCTTCTCTTTTGAGACAGAATCAATAAGTTGTTCAGAGTTTCATCTGCCAAACGTTTCCTTGAGATATTCTTTCCTTCTTTAATTTCTTGATCGCCACATGGCGGGTCTCGCGAATGTCGAATTCTGAAGTGATGCTTTAAGCCATCGCTACATAGCAAAATACTTTCAGACAAACAGTCTTTATGAGGACAACAAAGTTTTCCAGCTTTCCACGCATCCAAATACGTTTTTTGTACTTGAACATCGCGTAACCGCAGAACAGGACATTCCAATCTGGCCGCCATTTTGCTGACCAACAAACATGTGCGGCATACCCCGGTGAGGAATACTGATGAAAAGTTACCTCCCCCAGATGGCGGCCATATTGGGCGTGACATCTGGCAGAGGCTCTCGCGGCCACTCTCGCCATTTTATTACGCCTGCACTCACTACGTACAGCGGACTCTCCCCACCTAAAACCTGTCAGAGCCTCTGCGGAGGAGAGAGGCTCAGTGGATAGAGCGCCCGCCCGGTGTTCGGGAGGTCATGGGTTCGATTCCTGTCAGGGACTCAGAATTTTTCTTTGTCCCACGCTCGTGTCATGTTGATTAATTCACCTTCACAGATTTATACATATTTTT
>NC_138154.1:3161780-3256780 GCF_964199315.1 Orbicella franksi | reverse complement strand
TTTTTTCTGATTTGCCAACTGCCTGCCAAGAGGGTCAGGTCGATTTATCATCTTCATGTTCATCAACCACTGAGAGGACTGAGAGCGAAACACTGTTGCAAAGCATGGATCAGAATAAGTGGCCTAGACTGGCAGATTCATGGGACGACGTCTTGGAAGATGAAACTATGGTAGAAGTGATTACCGACTGGCTTAATCCGACTCAGTCGACTCTGTCAGCCCTGACAAATCAACACGATCAAGATGAGGATGCCATGTGGGATGACAGGCTTACAGCTTTAGTGAATGAAATAGAAGAAGGACTACGAGATGAAGAAGGAATATTCGACGCATACGATGATGAAATGACTGAAATTAGCGAAAGTATGACCTATGGTGCTGAACATGTGGGTAGCGATGACACTCTTATGGAGCCAATTTTGTCAGAGGAAGAAACAGAGGAAGGCAATGTTCCCGAGGACACTGATAAGAAGCCCTTGTATCCCACATCTACAGTTGCATTAGGTACCATAATGGTTCTCCTTGCTCTTTTTTCTATAAAACACAATCTTCCTACTGAAGCAATTGGAAATTTGTTGTCCCTCATCTCCTTGGTACTTCCATCTTCGCACTGTCGTCCAAATACAGTGAGTAAGTTTAAAAACTACTTCAAGAAGCTTAAAAATCCACTTTGTATACATTATTACTGTTCTTTTTGCTTGCAATATATTGAGACAAAAACATTAACTGTGTGTCCCAACGGTGGATGCCTCCATGATCTGACAGAGAAAAATTCAATCGCATACTTTGTAGAAATTCCAATTTTACAACAGTTGAAAACTTTCTTCAAAAGACCAACGTTCTATGAAGATCTACAGTATTGGTTTAAAAGAAAGAAGAAAGTCAGAGATAATGTTGAAGACATATGATGGAAAGCTCTATGAAGAGCTATCTGCAAAGGGGTTTTTAAGCTCTGGAGACAACATTTCGTTTTTAATGAACTCAGATGGTGTGCCTGTTTTCAAATCCTCAAAAGTGTCAATTTGGCCTCTTTGTTATATTATCAATGAGCTCCAATACAGCAAACAAATGGCAAGGGAAAACATGTTATTTGCTGGTTTGTGGTTCGGTGAAAAGAAACCTGCAATGTGGACATTTCTTAGGCCACATATGAGTGCCCTTAAGGAACTTGAGTCAGGTGTTGAATTCGAGTCACCATGGAGAGGAAAGCTTGATTGTAGGGCTGTGCTTCTAGCATGTACGTGTGATTTGCCCGCTCAATGCCTTATATGTAACAGTATGCAGTACAACGGGGAATACAGGTGCTGGAAATGTCTCCAGCCTGGGAAAACTGTGAAAACTGGACAACATGGACATGCAAGAGCCTTTCCTTTCAATGAAGAGGACCCCAAAGGACCACTAAGAACTAATGAATTGACATTACAGCATGCAAAAGATGCCATGCTTCAACAGATGGCAGGAAAATTGAGGTATGTTGTTATTGGAGTCAAGGGTTTCAGCTGGCTTTCCACTCTTAAGTACTATGATATCATACGTGGAAGAGCTATTGATTACATGCATGGTGTACTCCTTGGGGCACAAAAACTTTTGCTCAATTTGTGGTTCAGCAGTACCCACTCAAAGGAAGAATTCAGTTTGTACAATTCAGTCAGCGTGGTTGATCACCGTTTAAAAAACATCTCGCCAACACTCGACATAACTAGACTACTGCGATCCATCTCAGAACATTTAAAGTATTGGAAGGCCAATGAACTTCCTGTACTGTATGGTTTGCTACCTGACAAATATTTTGAACACTACTTTTACTTTGTACGTGTGATCTACCTGCTATTACAAGATTCCATTTCAGAAGCGCAACTTGCAATACCAGATCAACTTCTAGAACAATTTTGTCACAATTTTACAAAACTTTATAAAGAACGATATGAAACTCTAACTATTCATCAACTCCTTCATCTAGTGGATAATCTTAGAGACCTTGGGCCCATGTACACCCATAGCTGTTTTTCGTTCGAGGACAAAAATGGGTTTATCTTAAGACTTATTCATGGAACACAATTTATTGACAGTCAAATTTTAACAGCTGTATCTTCTACCCAAACATTACCAGAACTTAAAGAACAATGTATATCCCCAGGGTCTGAAGGAGAGAAATTGTATGACAATTTATTGTATCCCAACAAACCCAAACGAAAACAAGAAATTCTGCCACACCCTCTCTTGCTGGGGTCGTTTTACTGGAAGACACTGAATGACATGGAATTTAAATCCCTTGAAATGTTCATCGGTCACGTGCCCACGACTGCCGAAGTGAACGCATTCAACCATATAGAGTTTAACAACACTTTGATTTATGGTTTGGACTACAAGGGAATGTTCAGGAGAAACTGTTCGACAGTGAAGTATTCCTCACAACAGTCTTATGCTTTTGGACAAGTTAAGGTCATTCCTCACATTTGCATTGCGCATCCTTACCGTGCATAATTTATGGCGTCATTAGCGCACGCTCATGCACGCGCACACTGAAAACATGACAGATTTGCCTTGATATTGAGCTCTGTCAGTTGAAAAATGGCTCTAGCTCACCAACGAGCACGGGCACCCCAATTTTTTTTCCACTCATTGTAGTCAACTAATCGTAAGCTTTGCATGAGAAAAGACTGATATAATTTCTATTGCTGAAAATTGAATAAATAAGAAAAATAGCAGATACACGGTGGTCTTTTCTATTTGGCAGTCGGTAACCACGTCAAGAAATTTAGTTCAAATTTTTAACCAAGGATTTAGCTTTCTGTCTGAATCAAACTTAAAACGTTTATTTGTGTCCAAAACAATGTACTGACTGTAGTTTAATGCGCCTTATGAGCCCGGGCTCACAAACATGTTACAATTACTGGGAATGCGTTCTTATAATAAGCATTAAATAATGCCAAAATGGGGCATTTTCATTGCCTCACTGCTCCTTAATGAGCATGGGCACCCCCCCTTTTTATTTCAAAATTGAAGTTATCATATGATAAATATTCAGTGGACAAAGTTTGAACGGGAATCTATTGTCACTTTTATTTCAGAGGAATTACCTTAAGTGTTTTTGTCAGGTTAGTTTAGGAGCAGAAGTGAAAAACATAGCATTCATTTATCCTTTGGAATGTTGTGCACGTTATGACCCTTCATCCACACACGTTACTGCAGTCACGCGTGATGAAGGTATCTTACATGCTATTGATGTCAAAGATATATGTAGAAACTGTTTGTACGTGGAAATAGTTGGTGCAGATGGCACTGTCCAGCAGCGTTATGTTAGCGAATTTCCAAATAAAATCAAAGTTGATTATCGTCCACTATGTAAATACTCAGTGTTTGCTCTCATGTGAATAAAGTGATGATGATCGATTCAATCTTCTGATTTTCTGATTCTCTGGTTGCGTGCTCATTGAGTTGCTAACTAAAGGCTTTCTAGTGCGAGTCAGAGGAAGACAATAACGTCAACGGAAGTTGGTGAAGTTAGACAAATTTATTATCATTTTATTTGCGGCGTAGCCCTGGATATAAGAGTACGGGTAACATGGGCTCTGGGAACGAGATCGCGGAGTTGTCACGTATTTAGCGCTACAGACGGATAAACAAGGACTTTGAAACAGCATTTTGGCAATATACGAATACCAATCATTTTTATCAAAACGACAGAACTAAAGATAACTCGACAGCGCAAAGTAACATATTTCCTTGGCAGGCCTTGAAGATAACCGTTTGTTATTACAATGGTTTTGGCTCGTATATGCATAATTGATCAGGTACCATGTTTCAGTAAAGTTTATGTCTTTTTTTAAGTCCGGTGATTTCTGATACTATTTCTGTCACAATGTATTTGACCTGAGATACTTCAGAGCAGCTTTTGTTTAAGCACAGCAGACTTTCGACCAAAATTACAGCCAAATAATTTTTGCTTCGTACGAGGCTCATTAGCGCAGCCAAATTTGCAACCTTAAAAAATTTGGCTGCTTTATGGCTCTTCCTCGTGAGGTCGATGGCCTAAAAATCAACCCAAATTTCTTTGCCCCTTGCTGTTTGGCTCATTTTGGTCGCCCTCGAGTCTCTCTTTGCAGATTTAAGCCCTTAATTGGGCCCAATTTAGGTTCATTTGGGCCACAGAATTTCGTACGGGAAAGAACCCACAAAGACAAGGATGTCAAAGTGTTCTTCGATTTTAGCTGCCCCTCTGAGCAACCAGAAGCCAGAATTCGTGAACTGTAGTGATGACTTCGCACAGAGCCCCGAAACAGTGGTCGCTTTCTTCAAATGAAACTATCACTTCGATTGAAGTGATAAAAAAGTGCAGGATGCGAGATCAAAGGATAAAACTATTCTGGAAAATCTAAGGCCCATCCCACTTCTGAATGTCAACTACAAGATTCTCCCTAAAGTTATAGCCAAGAGAATTGAAAGTCTTGCCAGTGTTAATGAACCCCAATCAAACTGGTTATGTTAAGGTGGCCAAACACAGTTTTTGCGTGTGCTTTTGCTGATGCAATTCAGCACATGCACAAGGATTGCAAGAAACAGACATGCTGTCAATAGAGCGATCATTTTATTTACTCAACACCCGCAGTATCTGTGTTATTTTCCTCTATAATTGAACGCAGTGTATTGATGGCTTTAGTCTTTTATTACAAAGATATGTTAGAAAAGGTAATGATGCAAAGAGCCCAGCAATTCTCAGCTTTTTCTTTCTTACCGAAAGAACCCAGTTAAATGCAGCACATGCGTAGTAAGTCAAAAGATTGCAATTAAATGAAAAATTGCACTCTTGGAAATACGCCTTTTTCTCGAGAACCACTCTTTAGAATTTCACAAAATTTGGCACAAAAATACTTTAGGAAATAAGTAACTGAAGTATTGAAAATAATTCAACTGTAACAAAGGAAACTCTAGATATTCCAGTGAACCTTCGACAAGGGATAATTAAAGATCTCTCTGATAAATTATTAGCAAAATGGTGTTAACTTGTGAGAATCGTTACAAGCTTGTTCCATGCAAATTATAAAGGAAATCTAATGACTAGATTTTCTGCAAATAAACAAAACTGATTTCAAAGGCCTGTTTAAATTTATTCATGGTGCCATGGCAACGGCACATACGTCAGCTTAACCATCAAAAAACAAAGTTTGTGTTGTTAACTTGCTTGCTGCCATATTTGATGACCGAGGGATCAAGGGTTTTAGAGAAAAAGGTGGAGGAAACACAGGTATCAAAAACTGTGTTCAGCCACTTTAAAGGCCACTACATTGGTGAAAATGTAAGGCTACTCTACAACTTAATACATTACACAGATAAGCTAAATCAAAAAGGTATTGCCATTTTCTTGGACTGCAAAAAAGCGTTCGATTCCACTGAATGGAACTATCTCTTAGAAACACTTCTGCTCTTTAACTTCGGCCATGACATTCAAAATTGGATAAAAATTTTCTATAATGTTACTAGCTGTGTTCTCAATAACGGTCATGCTTCAACTTTTTTCTCCCTACAGCGGGGGGTCAGACAAGGTTGTCCGTTGTCTGGCGTCCTCTTTGTTCTCAGCATAGAACTTCACTCTAGATCCATAAAAAATGGTCCCGCTACTGAAGGTATCCAAGTCAACAAGCACGAGCTTAAAATAAGTCAATATGACCTTGACTCCAAAACGAGTCTATTGAGGGTGTTAAATGATTTCAAAGAGCATTCTGGCCTAGAAATAAACACCACTAAAACTGAAGCAATGTGGTTAGGCGAATGGAAAGACAGAGCAGATGAACCTTCTGGTTTTAAGTGGCCAAAAGAACCTATCAGTGCCCTTGGTGTCTTCTTTTCTTACAACAAAGAAAGTGCTAACAGACTGAACTTCAGTGAAAAAATACTTAACCTCGAGAAAACGCTAAACACTTGGCAACGGAGAAATCTAATTCTTCATGGAAAGATTAATTTAGTCAAAACACTTGGGATATCTAAATTACTTTACTCAGTTTCTGTGCTCCCCATTCCAGATCCCTACATTCAAGAAATAAATAAGCTAATTTTCAACTTTATTTGGGGAGGGAAGCCCCCTAAAATCAAAAGAAATACCATAGTCGGAGAAGAGAAAGATGGCGGATTGAAAATGTGTGATTTCAAGATCATAGAAAAAGCGCTCAAAATAATTTGAATCAACAGAATTCAAAACGAGCCACAAGCCTCCTGAAAAATAATTCCTAACCAGCTCTTGCACCAACACGGTGGTCTCGCCTTCCTGACAGAACGCAACTCTGCAACAAGTATACTAGACCTTGATGATAAGCTTCCCACATTTTTTATAAAAAAATGTTAGATTATTGGTGCGAGTTCAAAATCTCAACGGGCACCGATTCCAAAACAAATCCTAAAAACAAAATAGTGTGGAATAACAGGAAAATTCTTGTAGGAAAAAGACCTGTCTTTTTTTATCAAAATTGGTATGCATATGACACCGGCATTACCAAGATAAGTGACATATTAAACCAAAATCAGGATTTTTTGAAGTGGCACAAACTTGCAATAAAATATAATTTGAATGTTCCTTTCACTATATACGATAAAAATAATGTTTCAGTATAACGTGATTGTTGTCTCGGGTACAAATCAAGGATTCTGGTCTCACTTAGAGTGTTGGTGACAAAATGTCACCATGTTTAGTTCTCAAAGTATCCTTTAGGGCGTACTGGAAGAAATAATAAATAAAAGAAACGCTCTCATTTAATTTCTGTTTTTAGGCTTGATTTCCACTGATCAGTGTTTTGATGTTTTTTTTCTCACAAAAATGGGAAAAGTTTACTAATATTAACTATATTAACTGAATAACAGGGAAAGCTTTTCATAAATTGCACACAGTTTAGAAGTTTACGACCTACAATCATGGACAAAAGTCTTGGGACAAATTGGCACTTTTGGCGCTTTTGTATACACGCCAGGCGCAAATACAACTTCACCTGCCTAACCTCACCCCCCACCCCCCATACAATGTTGAAAACTAGTACGTGCAATTTTACCTGATTTTCAACATTGTGTTGGGGGGGAGGGGGGACAGCAACCCGTTTATAAAGGATATAGCAGCGTTTTCTTCATACTTCTAAAACACAGATAATCCATTACATTACATAAGTGTCCCAAGGACTTTTGTCCACGATTGTAGATAATTGTAAATAAAACTGTTGGAGCGATCTGTGCTCATACTTCTTTAAAAAACATTTAATACAGATCTAAAAAAGTAAAATTGTCTCTAAATTTTCGACTGCCTTCTGTGGTCTTCTTCAGAGAATGATGATTTCGCGCAATTCACAGAATTTTAATAAGCTGGGATGTTATTGTTCGTTGCCCCCTAGGGAGGCAACCAGTGACGCATAAACCCTTGGGAAGGGTGCTCTTTCATTTATGGAGTTTTTGTTTAAGAAAGAGTGCAGGGATTCCATAAAGAGTCTTTTGTTCTTGCTGCTCACACCTGTTTCAAGAATGTTGGCGTAAATAGGATGTATATTGTGGCCGGTTTCCGCATGCTGTTTAATTGCGGAATTGACATTTCCATTGGTTCTGGGCTTGTGTTCAGACCCCCAAGATTTCCAATTTCTTCTGGTTTCCCCGACATACGTGAAAGAACATGTCCTACAGGTCACTTTGTACACAATGCCTTTTAATTGCTCTTTTGTCGGCCGGTCTTTGGGCTTTTTGAAAACATTTCCCAATGTTTGTACTGGTTTGAAAGCTGTCCTGATGTTTTTGTGGCTCAAAATGCGTTGAACACGTTCCAACACTCCTTTCACATATGGAATCAAGGCGTATGCCTTTGGATTCTCCTGGGTTCTTGGTTGCATGTTTGTTCTGTTCGATTCACCAACTGACTTGATAAAGCTCTTGGAATAACCATTAGCTTTTAGATCACTAATAACATGTCGTTTCTCATTTTGTCTTTGCGCAGTTGTTGATGGAATGCATTTAGCTTGGTCCATTAGAGTCTTAACAACAGCTCTCTTGCTTTGCGCTGGGCTGTGTGAATGGAAGTCTAAATACTTGCTTGTATGTGTGGCCTTGCGGTATACACCCACCTCGAACTTACCATCCTCATTAACAGTGTTGTTAGTGTCCAAGAAGGCTATGCTGTTCTTGCCCATAGTTGTTGTAGGCATCTCTACTTTAAACTGAATATTGACATTTATCGAGTTTAAGTGGCTGTGAAAAACTTCAACACCATCCCTCTTTCTACAAGCGTTCCAATCGTCAACATAGCGACGCCACCACTTTGGTCTAACGGGCGACGTTTCTAACGCTTTCTCCTCAACTTCTTGCATTACAAGCTCGGCGATCACTGTACTCACCGGAGATCCCATGGCACACCCCGACACCTGATGGTATTATACTTCAAATCTATTATTCCCAGCATAACGTAGTATTTTCAGTATGGGGAAATCGCTCCCCCTCTGCAATGAATTCTCTGAACTTAATCCACACAAGAGCGTCTCGTATTATAAACAACCTTCAACCATCGCTGGCTGATAACATCTCTTTCATTAAATCAAACTGGCTCCCTTTTGCTTACTTTTATAAAAACTCTGTTCTTATGTTAATGCACAATGTGAACTTTGAAACTTCAAACCAATCTGTTTCTGAACTTTTCTCTAAAAATGCAACTTCTAGGTCATCTCGCTTTCCCAATCAATTTAATATCAATAGGTTTAAATGATACTGGAAGAAACACTTTAGAGTACAGAGGCCCTGTGATCTGGAATTTTTTAAATAGATCAGTTAGAGTACCTGAAAATTTTTATTCTTATAAGCAGATATTAAAGAAACACGCCAAGGACACTGCTGCGTTTTCTTTCAGTAAGGAAACGACTTTGATCACTGCAAAAAAAGATGATTTTATATATTTTTGATCTGTCTAATTTCTGACAATATTGTCTTAATTAGGTTCTAGTGAATCAAATATGTATATATGATCATAAATTTTCCCCTGTACATAGTTCTTATTCTTTTATTAATATCTTTCATGTTTGTAAAATTTTATAGTTTGTGTATAGTAGGTCCACATCAGCCCTTCGGCTGCCAAATCCCCTCTACAACCTACTTATCAAATAAAGTTTACTATATACGTATAATATTTGGAAATGACGCTCAACCAAATTGCGAATTATGCCCCTATTTCCCGGAACTCAATTGTCAAGAATTCTACATCTATTAGCAGCATTTGGCAAACGATCCGGCAGCATTATGGCTTGCAATTAAGCAGTTCCTGTTTCTTGGACCTCGGAAGCATTTCTCTGAAGTCCAAACAATGTCCCGAGGATTTATTCCAAAGCTTAATGGCCTTTGTTGAGGACAACCTGCTCACTACATCCAGCGGAATCACTCATCGTGGCGAGATTCCTGACAATGAGGAAGAACTATCACCATCCCTGAAAATTTTGTTGTTCTTACGTGGTTATGCTTACTCCATTCCAACCTTCCCTGGCTTGTGAAACAGCGTTATGGAACCGTGTTATGTAGTAAAACGTTGGCCTCTGTGAACCCTGAGATCTCCAAAGCTCTCAAGTCGTTACTTGACGAGCTCCACACCAGTGATGAATCAAAGGTCTTATGCTATGCTCCCCTAACTGATCATTGATCATTTGTTTATGCTCGACGCAGGCTAGCGCCCAAGCCGCGAGCTGTCAAGTCCTGTCCACTCTGCCAGCAGGCTGCTCCCCCAGATTTCTGGTCTCATTTCCTGAGCAGTTGCAAGTTTCTGCCCAAGCCTAACCATCTCTTCATGTCCAAGATCCACCAAGTGGCCGGTGTTGAATTAGATGAGAGCAGTTATGATTACCAGCACAGCCTTGATCAGGCAGGCCCTTCAGAGTTTCAAAAATTCTCAAATATGCCTCACTGTTTCTCCGGAGCCCTACCTACCATGGAACCTCCTGTCACTCGTGATGTAAATGTTTCCCAGTCTCCATTCCTTCACGCTTTTTAAAGTCATCACCCCTTACGCCTTACAATCGACACTGGCACAGAACGTAATATGATGAGAGCTTCTCTAGCTAGGCATATTGGTGCCAAGGTGACTAAAAGCTCCAAGGCCGCTTTACAGGCTGATGGTCGTACTCTGTTAACCATTGTCGGTGAGACCCGCCTTCCTCTGATTCGTCAGGGCAGATCTCTCACTCTGGAAGCTCTCGTTGGCAAGGACCTCAATGTTGGAATACTGGCTGGAACACCCTTCATGACTTCAAACGACATCGCAGTCTGCCCCACTAAATGTGAGATCATCATCACTGGATGCAACATGGCATCCTATGGTTGTTCCCAAAGTCCTCAGATGCACTACGCTGTCAGAGCTTGCCACCTCCTTCATGCCCCGAACACTAACACCACTGTTTGGCCTGGTGAGTTCCTTAAAACTGATGCTCCTGTGGAGTTGCCTAAAGATTCTTCACTTGCCATCAACCCATGTATGGATTTAGTCTCTTCTAGTCACCTCAAACCTACTCACATCTGGCCTCAACCTGACATCGTCCAATGCATTGGCGGTAAACTGAGACTTCTTAACAATACTGACAAGCCCTTGCTTGTCCGTAAGAACGACCATTTATGCCATGCATGTCTAACTGTTCTGGAATCCCCCAGAGAGCCCTCCTCAATCCAAGCTGCCATACCGTCTTGCTGGTTGCCTAGATTCCTGCTCCTCCCTATTCTCCTGTTGAGTCCATACACGTGGACCCTCTTTTAAAGGTTTTGGTAGAATATTTGAATCTGTTCTTCCTAGTGAGGAAGAGGAATGGCGCCTTCCACTTGGTCACAGCCTTTACTGACGTGGGCCGCTATAGCAAGCCTCAGCCCTCACTAATGCCGGATGTGGACTCCACCCTTCTGAAGATTGCTTGCTGGAAGTACATCATAGTCTCTTATTTGTCCCAGGCATTCTACCAAATCCCCCTTGCAAAGAATTCTATGAAGTATTGCGGTGTGGTTACACCCTTCAAACGTGTTTCTGTCTACACGCACTGTGCCATGGGAATCTCCAGTTCTGAGATGGCCCTTGAGGAGCTAATGTGTGGTGTCCTGGATGATTGTATTCATGAGGGTTGTGTTGCTAAGATTGCTGATGACTTGTATTGCAGTGGTAACACTCATCAGGAGCTCCTTACAAACTGGCAAAAAGTGCTCTCGGCTCTGGATTGCTGCAACCTTTGCCTCTCACCTGCAAAAACCATAATCTGCCTGGCTTTGACCACCATTCTTGGTTGGATTTTGTCCCAAGGTTCAATGCATGCATCTTCCCGCCATCTAGCTGCTCTGGCTTCTTGTGAGCCACCCAAGAACGTCTGCGGTCTCTGTGCTTTTGTTGGTTTGTACAAGATGCTTGGCCAGGTCCTTAATGGAGCTGCTAAACTCCTCGTTCCTCTCAAGTCCCTTATGGCTGGTTCTCAATCTCAGAATACAATCTCCTGGACTGATGGGCTCGTGGTGTGTTTCTGCTCCTGTCAAGAAGCACTCACATCTAACAGATCCATCACTCTTCCCAAGCCTGATGATCAGCTCTTGATCGTGACCGATGGCTGTGTCGAGACGAATGGCCTTGATGCCACTCTTTATGTACTTCGTGACCAGAAGCTGCACCTCACCGGCTATTTCAGTGCCAAGTTTAAAAAACATCAACCCTCCTGGTTGTCATGTGAAATAGAGGCATTATCTATTGCGGCCACTGTCAAGCATTACGCCCCTTGTATAATTCAATCAAAGTCTAAGACTTATGTAGTGACTGACAGCAAGTTGTGTGTCCAGTTGTCTTCCAGTCCTTGAGTTACTTCATTCCTATCATCTGTTACCTGTTACCAAGTCACACTGCTCCATCTGGCCAGTTCCACAAACCTGCTTTCTGATTTCACTAGTCATAATGCACCAGCTTGCGACGACCCTTGCTGCCAAGTCCATTCATTTGTATCCAAAGCTGAAGACCTGGCTGTATGTCCCATATCTGTTCATGATGTGCTATCGGGGAGGAAGTCCCTCCCTTTCACAAGCTGTTCCGCCTGGCTCCAATCGCAGCTAGAGTGCCCCGACTTGAGGCGTGTCCACTCCCATCTTAAGCAGGGCACTTGCCTGTCAAAGATGCTGAGAAACATCAAAGATGTCAAGCATTACCTGTGAAACTGCAATAAGCGTAAAAAACTCTCTTGGCCTTTAATAAACAACTCCACAAATCAAAACGGCGTGGTACAAAGAGTGTGCATACGAGCGGCGTAGATGCAAATAGCGTGGATACAAACAGCGTGGATACAAACAGCGTGGATACAAACAGCGTGGATACAAACAGCGTGGGTTGAAACCAAAACAGTAAAGGAGCAAAAGTTACAAGTTGCGACTAAGCTAAATTCGAATAATGAAATAAAACTGCAAAACGAGGACTGTGAATTACACTTACATTGTTTCGGCCAGAGAAAACTGTTGTGAAACGGACTGCGAATGACGCGAAGAGACTAGCACGAAAGCTAAATAGAACTGCGCTAAACGCGGACCAAAATGAACTGCCCCAAAACTGTACTGCAAAGCTATGATATGGAAAATACGCTAGAACATGCGGAAAATAAAACTATAGAAACTTAGAAAGGCGCTAATGAAGATGAAACAGCAAAGAAACGCTAACGAGGGCGTGAAAACTGACAGAAAGGAATAAACACCTAAATTGACGCAAAAAAAGGACGAAACAAAAGGACGAAAAGAAGTATAAACTAATTTGCATACGCAAAGGAAAAACAAATTACGCAAGAACGAATAATAGAAAAAATGTTACACTTGGATCTTACATACCGGCCCCATGAGGAGCACACGCGAGGCACTTAAATTAAACAATTAAAGATCTAAGTGTCTTTCTAAGAGTTCTTAATGTTCTCTTCTCCTGAATTCAGAAAATTGCACAGAAAATAACTCCAAAGGGAAAGTTCAAGCTTCTATCAGCAAGCAAAGCTTGTCAATTGGCCTTTCCAAAACTGCTTCTTTTACTTTCACCCTGGTACGGCGCACCAAACCTTTCTTGTCGGCAAAGACTTCTACCACTCTACCAAGGGGCCATGAATTGCGAGGGGAATTTTCCGCGCTCCACTTCCAGGTCTCCGTCTTGAAGACATCCAAGCGATGAGGGGTTCCTAGGCCAATCTTCTTCTGACTTCCAGAGAAATTCCGGCCCCAGTAACCATCTTTGGCAGCTCAACAATGCATTGGCAGTCAACGCTCTTGAAGCGCAATCTCCAGGATTCGCTACACCTTCCACATAGCGCCACTGATCTGGATTTGAGCCCTCTCGTTGTACGGCAACCCGATTGGCAACAAACGTGTGGAAACGCGTACTTTCGTTCTTCACATAACGAAGCACTGACATGCTGTCTGACCAAAACACGGATTCGCAATTAGGAGGCATCTCCAGCTCTTCCTTGAGCATCTTGTCTTGTCGCACAGAAACGGTTGCGGCCGAGAGCTCTAAACGAGGAACGGAAATAGCTTTCAAAGGAGCAACGCGTGATTTTCCAAACAGGAAGGAACAATGAACTCGGTCCTCATGGCTGACTAGTCGAAGGTAAGTCACTGAACCATAAGCAGCTTCTGAGGCATCAGAGAAGTGATGCAGCTGACTGGATTTAACGGGACCAAAATCCTCTGGCTTTAAAAAGCGACTCACAGCAAACTCCGAGAGCTTTGGAACATCTGCTAGCCAATTTTCCCAACGTGCAGCGTACTCAGTCGGGATCTCATCGTCCCATCCTAGCTTAATGCGACAAAGATCTTGAAGGATTTCTTTTGCGGTCAGAACGAACGGTGCCAGGAATCCCAACGGATCGAAAATAGCACTCGCTAGAGACAAGATACCCCTACGCGTTGGTGGACGGGAGCTAATGTTGACTCTGAAGCGGAACGAGTCGGATTCTACACACCATTGAACTCCTAGGGCTCGCTGAACAGGCAACTTGTCCTTCCTTATGTCCATGTCCTTGATGTCCTTTGCGCGCTCCTTCTCAGGGATGGCTTGCAGAACATCACGGCTATTGCTGACCCATTTGGTTAGCTTGAAACCACCACGTGATAGTGAAGTGCATAAACTGCCAACATGCTCAATGGCTTTCTGCTCGCCAGGGAGGGACTTCAAACAATCATCAACATAAAAGTTTCTTTTAACTGTGTTGATGACGTCAGGAGGGAAGCTGTGACGATTATCTTCTGCTGTCTTGCGGAGTGCGAGATTTGTGCAAGCCGGTGATGAAATGGCTCCAACAAGTGAACTACCATCTGATATTCTTGTAATTCGTGCGCCATGTTGCCATCCTCCCACCAAAGAAAACGCAGAAAGGAACTGTCAGGATCGGGAACTCTCACTTGGTGGAACATGGACTCTATGTCCGCCATAACAGCCACTCTCTCTTCACGAAACCTCAACAGGACTCCTACAAGCGAACTGCTTAGGTCCGGGCCCTTGTACAGCATGTCATTGAGAGACTTTCCCATAAATTTGGCCGAACAGTCAAACACAACGCGGATCTTTCCTGGCTTGCGAGGGTGGTAAACACCATGGTGCAGTATGTACCAGGCGGTGCCCTTCGCGGGGCTCTTCTGATCAGGGGACACTTTGCGTGCATATCCTTTGGAGAGAATGTCTTCCATAAAGGCCTTACAATCTTGGTACAACTTCGGGTCTCGTTCCAGCCTTTTCTTCAACCAAATGGTGCGCTGCCAGGCCTGAGCCTTGTTGCTGGGTACAGGCGTTTGGCAATCCTTAAATGGTAAAGAGATTTGATAGTGCCCATTTCTCAATTCCACCATCTGTTCGGCGATTTGCATAAATCTACGTTCGTCTTGAGACATCTCTGTCTTGCTATCAATGGTGGGATCAGTAAAATCGCGATTGTAGAAGTCTGCTATCATCTGTTGGAGCCGGTGATCGACTTTAGCAACAAAAGTGGATGACCATGAACTATGGTGACGACGGCGTAAGGGACCATTTACCGCCCAGCCGATTCGCGTTCTTGAAGCATAAGGACCACCGTCTTGACTGTGTTTGATATCAAGTGGATCGAGAGCCTTGGGAACATCACTAGCAATCAAAAGGCCAACCTCAGCGTTGAGACGAGGTAGAAAAACTCCTTGCAAGTGGGGCCACTGATCAACGTCGTCCTGAGTTGGAATGTCACTGCTGGACACAGGAATCTCCGGCCTGGTGTAAACGGTCGGGAGGCTAATCCACTCGTTCTCATCCAAATCGGATACAAGAAGGTCGCGAACCAGGAAGCTGTTGGTGATGTTATTTTCCTTCTCAAGAGTAGACAGGGATATCTTAACTTGCTGACCATTAATCCCGAGCTGCTTCATGAGCAATTCAGTACAGAAACTGGAGTTGCTACCGTTATCCAAGAAGGCGTAGGTGATGACGCTCTTATCACTATCTTTCGCTCTCACTCTAACTGGTATTACGGCCATGCCTGTCATACGACCCTCTCCCGAAGTCTCACTGTTAGCACTGGTGCCCGTTTTTACCATGTGACTACAAACTTGAGTGCTGATTACGTCCTCCGTACCCACTCCAACATCGACAGCTGGTCTCTCACGAGAGCTTGTATGTAAAACAGTAGGATGCCGTCCTTTACAGTTCGAAATCTTGCAATTTTTCCTTTGCGGGCAAAACTTTGCGACATGTTCGGTGGATAAACATCCAAAGCACAGCTTTTTGGACAATAGGAATTGAATTCTCTCTTGGTAGGGTTTCCACTGCAATGACTGACAATCCTCAAGGGCGTGGTTTCTGCTACAATAGAGACACCGATTTTTCCCTTGTGAGGGACCCTGATCGATTCCGGATAGCTGAACCTTGCGAGTCTGAGGTCCCTGCTCTCCATCGGCGCGTTGACTTGGCTCCTTTACACCCTGCGGAACCGTCTCACTGGTAGGACCTTCACTATCGCCTACATGTGCTAAGAGACTGAGGTTCTTGGGATTGGATGTCTTGCCACCAGAGGACCGCTGACCAGGCACCAATCTTACGGTATCGGATATCTTGCCAAAGACTGGGTTGGTTAGTATTCTTGCTTCGCGATCAACAAAGGCAACGAAGTCACTGAATTGTACTGGCCTTAACTGTCTGTCCATGATGTCATCAGCTAAGCGACGCCATCTTTCTCTCATGCTGTAAGGAATCTTGAGCACCAACATTTGAATGTTTCCTGGCTGATCAAACTTAGAAATGTACTGGCTACCTGCCAATGCGTTCTTGCAACTTGCGAGAAAGACTGAAAAACGATTCAAAGCCACACCATCTTCTGCCTTTATGCTCGGCCAATCGAGGGCCTTCATCTCGTAAGCGGATGCTATGCGATAATCGTCACCATACTTCCTTCTCAAAAGCCTACGAGCCTCATCGTAACCTTCTTCCGCTGGTAAATGATGACAGGATCTCACAAGTTCCTTAATGTCCCCTGTGGTGAACTGCTCGAGGTAATAGAGTCTATCAGTACTGCTAAATGTTCTGGATTCAACCAAATTTTCAAAAGTGCGAACGAAGGGGCGGTATTCAATAGGGTTTCCGTCAAACACAGGAACACGGGGCTGCAGAAGTTTGTTCCTATTCTGATTATGCGCTAGCAATTCCATTATTCTATTCTGCTGAAACTGAAGAGCAGTGTGTTGCCGCTGCAAACCAATCGTTTCCTTTCTCAGATCCTCGCCGACTGTACACGCTTGATAATCAAACTGGCCGTAAGGAACAGAATCCATGGACACGCCCTGGCCTGGGTGGTGCACCTCGCCTGGAAAAGACCTTTTCGTGCGGGGGCTGGTACGAGGGGGATCCTGATCCTGGAGCTCTGTCTCCAATTTTAAAGGCTTCACCTCCGGTAGAGAAGGGGAGGTCATTGCTGCGTAGACCCTCTCCTTAGCTGTTGTCTTGACCATTTCGGCTTCGAGGTTAAGGCGTAATTCTTCCTGCTGCAAACAAAACTTTTTCTCTTCGAGTGTTTGGCACTTTTCGAGCATAGAAATTTCAGCTTTTAACTTGGCAATTCTTGCGGCTTCTTTGGCTCTCGTGGCTGCAACTGATGAAGCACGGCCACCACGTGAACTTGCTCGACTTGAATGTTTTGAAACCTTGGAAGCACCTGAAGGAATTGGTGTGCCAGCACAACTAATTGAATCCTCGGGATTCACCGCCGAATCTACTTGAAGCGATTCAGCTAATAGCTTGTGTTCGATATTAATTATCCAGTCGACGATCTCCTGACGGAACACACGAACCTTTCTCTCTTTGTCTTCAAGATAGCGTTGACCCTCAATAATGGCGTTCTCATCCAGAATTTCTCCGACGTAGTCGTGATGGGCCTCTTTGAATCTTTCAAAAGCGTTGTCCAAGTAAGGAAGCTTCTCCTTAACCTCCTGAAGATTATGATCATCAGTAAGCAAGCCAGAAATTTCATTGGAAATGGCTGTTACGGTAGATAGATGACCAGACCTTGAATTTTTCTTTACACGAAGTGTTTCCAGGTTAGACACCTCAAAATCCAGCGAACGGTTTGGTTGTCGCATGCGTGTTCCAACTCGCCGGGTGGCAGGATCTGTAAACTGCTTGCGGCTAAAGCTCATGATGAAACGACATGTCACCAACAATTTTCAATGATGAAACTGCAATAAGCATAAAAAACTCTCTTGGCCTTTAATAAACAACTCCACAAATCAAAACGGCGTGGTACAAAGAGTGTGCATACGAGCGGCATAGATGCAAATAGCGTGGATACAAACAGCGTGGATACAAACAGCGTGGTTACAAACAGCATGGATACAAACAGCGTGGATACAAACAACGTGGTTACAAACAGCGTGGGTTGAAACTAAAACAGTAAAGGAGCAAAAGTTACAAGTTGCGACTAAGCTAAATTCGAATAAAGAAATAAAACTGCAAAACGAGGACTGTGAATTACACTTACATTGTTTCGGCCAGAGAAAATTGTTGTGAATCGGACTGCGAATGACGCGAAGAGACTAGCACGAAAGCTAAATAGAACTGCACTAAGCGCGGACCAAAATGAACTGCCCCAAAACTGTACTGCAAAGCTATGATATGGAAAATACGCTAGAACATGCGGAAAATAAAACTATAGAAACTTAGAAAGGCGCTAATGAAGATGAAACAGCAAAGAAACGCTAACGAGGGCGCGAAAACTGACAGAAAGGAATAAACACCTAAATTGACGCAAAAAAAAGGACGAAACAAAAGGACGAAAAGAAGTATAAACTAATTTGCGTACGCAAAGGAAAAACAAATTACGCAAGAACGAATAATAGAAAAAATGTTACACTTGGATCTTACAACCTGTGATGGGCTGCTCGTAAAACGTGACAAACCTTTCGCTGCATCCCGCAAATGTATAGTCCTCGCACGCTCTGTCATTGATGGCTTCCTTGCTGCCCTGCTCGTGAAGCTGGACCACCATTCCCATCACCAAATGAAACTGGTTTTGCAGTGTTACTTCTTTGCCTTAGATCTGTACAAAGCCCTGGATCGGTGCTCGCAGTGGTGCCACCTGTGCTCTTCTCTGAAGAAAGTTCCGTCCAGTCTTGTTGAACAGTCAACTTCTGATCCTCCTGATCTGACGGCTTTGGTATTTCCTTCACTGCAGACATCATAAAGTGCAACCGTAAGCTAGTACTTGTCATCTGTTAGACTTCCACGTCCTTCACTGCTTCCTGCTTGCTGGATGACAAACGTCATGAATCCATTTGCTTCAGTCTCCTCCAATTGTGCCTTGAGCTGTGCCCTCTGTCTGGCCTCCTTTCCATCATAAGGGTAGACCCCACTCCTGGCTTCGCTTCTCTGTGCGATGATGAAATCCTTAGGCAGTATGGCTTTGCTGTGGAAGTCGGTCGAGTCAAAAACCCAAACAAGAATCCTGTGGCAGAGAAATGCGTCGCCAAACTTGGCGATGAGCTTCTTCGTATTTGTCCGGAGGGTGGTACAATCACTCCTCTCACCTTGGCTCTGGCAACAGCCAATCTCAACACCTGTATCCGTAACAGAGGATTGTCTGCCTGCAAGATGTGGCTTCAACGTGGCTAATTTACCAATGCACAGATCCCTTTTTCTGACCTCCAAGTTGTTTGACAACAGCACTCCCCGTGGCTCTGTAACCATCCCACTAGTGAGAGATCCAAAGTCCCCGGCCACTGTCCTTGCCCTGCCATGCCCGTTCAGGTCGGTGATTTGGTTTACATCACTTCTGATGGCTCCAAGACACATGCCCGCAATCGGTATCTCTGGTTCACAGTTGTACTTAACCTCCTATCGCGTCGAACTGTCTGAATGATATGGCATTCCTGACCTAACGGAGGCCATATCTAACCTTTCTTGCTGTTACAGCACTGATTCCTACCCTAAATATATCGAAAAAGAGCCTCTTCTGGGTACATTGACAAGGAAGCCGCTCGCGTTCCTACCCTTCAGAGCACTCTGAATCCTACCCCTGCTTTAGTCCCTTGTGAACGCGCTACTCCACCAGATCCTCAGACTGACAATCCTCCTGTGCCTGAGTCTTCTCCTCCCCCGGACGGAAGCGTGTCTGACGACATTAATGCCCCAATCTTGGAGTCTGCCTCCTCATCTGGTCCATGCTGGTCTAGCCATCCAACTCACCGCCTGGCTTACCTCAAGGACTGTTACTTAGCTGTTGCTGTGAACACTGTGAATGACTCTCCACTGGTACTCATCTATGTTGTAATACTTAATTTATGCATCGACCTCTAACTCTTTGTAACTGCATGTTTACTACCAATCTGCACCTAGCTTTGCTTTATGTTTATTGTTCATCTACTAAGGCAAGCGGAAGAAAGAAGTCACACCATATTTTGCATTGTTGTTTAGTTCCCGCCATTAGCTAGCATAGCACGACACATATTGCATGCAGTCGTTTAGTTTGCTCCATTGTTTCACTTAGGATGCACGCTGTTGTTTAGTTCGCCTCATTGTCTCACAGTTCGTGCATAATTAGCTTGGTACCTTTGTTACTGCTTTTGCCTGCTTCGTTTGTGTTCTATTTGCCTCTAGTCTTCAGTTAATAAATGTGTTCTCTCTTGCTCGGAGTCTCGGCTCAACTCACTAGCATTGGCCTCTTGATTAAACCATTCTGTGAGGCCCTAATGGGAATATACAGTGGGGAATCTGACCAAAGTTTTCACGAAAGTCAAATGCTGAGGAAATAACTGTGCATAGATTTGATTGATACATTGATGTGTGATGTGTATTTTATTCATCAGGTAGCTCTTTTCTCTCACCTTATAAGCTTACAATTTCCATCAATGTGCCATAGAGCTAGGGGTCCAAGAACCCAGTACTTATGGCAGCGAATCGAATCTCTCCACCTTTGATGTACGCCTGTAGGGTCAGTCCTAAGAAGTGACTGACACACTCTTTCCCACTGTACTCTTAAAGCGTTACTTCTCAGATATCTCTTCAGCATCCTTATGCCAATTCCTGGGTGTTCTCTTTTGGCCTTCTGGTAATTCTGTTTAAATCATTATCACTGATGTCACGTATGGACCTCATTTAATAAACACAATAGATATTGATGAGCATGTTAACCTGAAGTCTAAATCCTAGTTGGAGCAGGTAAAAGCATAATATATTTATATGATATCAATGTTTTAATGACCTAACAGTTTGGAGTGAGTATTTGAAAAGTTTGTCATAGTCCTCACAATGTCTATGACACTGGACACTTAATTGGATTACAAATTCTGATATGTTAGGTTTCCATGTTTCTGGTTGACAGTTTAACTTTTTGGACAGTTCACACTGAGTAGTGAGGTGTCAGGCATTAGTTACTGTTGTTTGTTGACCTTCATATATACACTGTCTTATGACTGTATTATAGCAATCCAATTTCAGGGTTTACCTCAGTGTAAAAGCCTGTGAACTTTTTCTTTGTTTTGTAGCTTTTGTTTGGGTTATGGTCTATGATGTTGACTTCTTTGTTTTCTTTGTTTTACTTCACTGGTGGATAACAGCAAAGTGTACATCTATGGGAGGCTTCTGACCGAAGTATGCTGAGATGGATCAGCAATTAGCTGACTGGTTCAGCGATCAGCAAAGTCAAGGTAAGCATTGTTGAGTTTATTTTTCCATTTTCAGTAATCTGGAGTAATGTGCTTGTCACTGATGATCCATAAATCTGTTTATGTTCATTGTATTTGATCAAGGAACTGACATTTTATTTTAATTGTTGTTGCAGGTCTGTCAGTTAGCGGCATGATGCTTCGAATCAAGGCAAAAGAACTCAGCACCGACCCTGAATTTAAAGTATCCAATGGCTGGTACACGGACTGGAAACGTCGCCACTCCATCTCCACGAGAGCGAAGACCACTCTTGCTCAACAACTCCCTGCCAACATGGAAGACAAGGTCATGCAATTTCATCGATTCGTCCTGAGATCTGACCAGCGTTGGGGGTATGATTTAAGTTGTATCCTCGATATGGACAAAACGCCAACGCGGTTTGAGCTGCCAGCCACCAGAACCTTGGAGTTCACCAGGAATAGAACAGTTCCAGTGTTGTCATGCGGTGCCGACAAGCAGAGTTTCACACTTGCACTAACGGTGAAAGCGAACGGCGAGAAACTTCCCCCAAAGGTCATATTCAAAGGAGTTCGACAGCTGAAAATCAACGTGCCACCAAGGATGTAGGTCTCCATTCACAAGAAAGGCTGGATGGACGGAGAAGGTAAGCTAAAACACTGTTTATTCTGAGTAGCATCTTTTCGACAAGTGAGTGAGAAGAGTAAACTTCTTGTTTCTCAGAAATGAGATTCGAATTTCATTGTTGATGTATTGTGTTACCTAGCACGTGCTGTTTAGCACATACGTGCATATGCAAATTTCAGTTTGTTAGCTTTTCTTGTGCAGTTGTTTAACACAATGCGGCCTTGATAATAAAGCTTTCTAGCATTCTAAGACTGTATTTCTTATAAATTTCTAGGAGTGATGGAGTGGATTCGACGCAATCTTCGGTACACCCCAGACCAAAGAGCTCTCCTCGTGTGGGATTCATTGCGTGGGCATTTGAAAAACACTGTGAAAGATCTTCTGGTGAGGTGAAACGTAGAAGTCGCAGTTATTCCTGGTGGATTTGCACCCGTGTTGCAGCCCCTGGACAAGTGTATCAACAAACCTTTTAAGACCAAGGTGCGATCCCAATACCAGACTTGGACGGTGAACGGTCTGTTTACTTTAGGCGTACCCAAATTTTGGCAAAAACTTCCCAAGAAAAAACAGATTTTCCTCGAAAAAAACCGTGCGCCTTATAACTGAGAAACTACAGTACTGTATGGCACAAACAATCGATTGCGAGTCCACTTCACAGAGATGGTGGCTGGTCTCCCTCAAAAGTCGAACAATCTGATCTGTCAGTGTACAGTTGCCATCAAGGTTCACTAATATGCGAGTTAGGTAGTCTATTCTTAGATGTAATCTCTGAATTGTCTAGCATTTCAATCGTCTGCTGGATGAGGTCATATGCTCATCTGAAAGCCTCCATCTTGACAGCACCAGTCAAAGGACCCTGGGAACGAGTGTGATAGTGGTTGTCCAGCAACCTACCGTCCCAAGGTCAGGTCACTCAAGCATGAAGTTCAATGTCCAAAGAAGAATATTGGATCGCGTAGCAGGCATATTGCACGCTGCACTGCAACATACACACTGGGTATCAACATTGCATTGAAAGACATGAATGTCGGGTGTTGAACAGAGATATTTGAAAGCAAAATATGGATATTGATTGGGAATGCAGAAAACAAGGATGTTAGATTGCATTGCAAGCATATCGCATTTTATACTGTACAAACACATTGAACATCGAATAAGATTGTCACATGTTCTAACCACGTTGCATTTGAAATATGGACATTGAATTGTGAATGGGCAATGTTGAATTGTAGAAGTTGAATATTCGAATGTGAAAACGAGCAATAATTCAAAGCAACAATGTTCCTTATCTGATCGCTTTTCACCATCAATTGTTATGCATGTGCTTCTTCCTGCAGATGACAAGGCAACTGACCGAGCAGAAAAACGTCAGCACTTGTCACAAAGTTTTGGGGCTAACCCAGCAAGCGCGGGAAAACCACTCGCTGCCATATTGTTTTGAGCCCGCAAGAGTACAGTGGGCTTCTGTTGAAAAAAATCATTCCTGCATGTTGGAAGTTAAAATGTGAATCTCACATAAAATGAACAACCTCGCACAACATAAGCAAAACCGCATAAAATGAACAACCTCACATGAAAGGAACAAGTTTGCATAATATGAACAACCTCGTACGAAATGAACTAGTTCACATGTTGGATTATAGGCATTGAAATGAAAATGTGAAAACGAGATTGTTGTGTGGAAAAAAATTGTCACACAGGGCAGATTTCAAAGTCGCATTGTAGAACTTTAATGTTGCATCTTGAACCTTGAATGTCACATTGTAAAACTCCAGTGTTGCATCGTGAAACATCAAGGTTGCACTACAAAGCTATAATGTCGAACTGCCGAAAAGTAAAATAAAATGTGAAGTTAGCATTGAAAGCAAAAGTCGAAGTTTGGCAGGGATATAACACCATACCAAGCTAATAAACAGAAGATTTGGTATGAAAGACAGAGTTACCGACTTTCTTGTAGATCGTCGTCTAGCAGTTACTATTCAAATATGGGAAGATTTCATTCCACAAGGACAAGACGGTGGCACATACACATTCAAGAACTCGAGAGTACACAAGAACTAGGAAAATGGAACACTCTTTGTTGCAATACCTAATGGCTGCTAGTGTACCACTTGCATGGATGACGCAAAGGTGAGCCTGCTTGCAGGGTATATCCACTTAGCTATGAGAACTCATGGAGGGCAAGGCCATTTAACTGAGTTCATGTATGACAAGTGTCCTGCATACTGCTAGGATCAACATTGCTGATCCTAGCAGTGGCAAAAGAGAGACTGGTTGCAGGCTAGGCTGAGGAGGTCTTCTCCCATCTTTAAATTAATAATTAATTGGAGGATAACCCATTTTCTGAGCATAATACTATCCAAAAATTCTCAAGCTTTGATCAAATGACCTTGAAAGTGCACGACTTGAAACTCTTAGTACAGTATGGTTGTCAACACTGGCGCATTCTCTTTAACTCCAATGTACGCTCATCTAGTTTAAAAGTGTTCAAATTTTATCTCCATACTTTTATTTTATTCCCATATTTTTATTCCCCAGATTTTTGTGAGAACAGTCTCTCTCCCTTTCATCTGTCATCTCTCGTGATCTCCCATGAGCACTTACTCCCACCATCAAGATTAGACGTGTTCAAAACCATAATGAGAGCTAGTTGGAAGTACACTTGCAATGAAGACCCGATTAGCTGATTGGGCTCTGCTTTTGGGAACTGGACACAAAACCATGTAGGTTAGGCTGGCTCTGCTCGCCGATTTTGTTTCCCCTCTTCTCCACAACAGACAGGCCTGTTTCTCGAAAGTCCTGGTAAGTCAACGGACCCAAAGCTGTATTTCAAAGTCAAATTTCAAGAATAGTAGAGCACTTTCTAGCACCATATTCAGTTGATATTAATTCTACAACTCATATTTAACTGATTTTTTTATTGTAAAATTTTCAAAACTTAAAAACTCAAAGAAAATAAACAATATAAGCAGCAGAAAACAGCTCTCCAGACCAGCTAATTTCCAGGACTTTGAGAATTAGTAAACAAAATGATGGCCATTTTTGTGTGAAAATCCATATTCTGTAATGAACACCTCCTCTGCCACCCTTGCCCCCATATTCTGTTTATGTTATATACGACTGTTTGTTTTATGGGCAAGTGAGGTATACTGCGATCAGCCGTAATATTTTTTCACAAAGATAGCCTAGTGAGCGTGATACAAGGACGGGGCAATTCTTCAGGATGTTCACCACTAGTAAG
Source organism: Orbicella franksi (assembly GCF_964199315.1). Lineage (NCBI taxonomy): Eukaryota > Metazoa > Cnidaria > Anthozoa > Scleractinia > Merulinidae > Orbicella > Orbicella franksi. Next base: position 3,231,797 of record NC_138154.1, on the reverse strand, counting down.
AGAAAAAGATAAGAACAGAAAGAGACTTGAGGGTGGGGACAAATGGAAAGCAAATGAGGAGAAATTGCCGTTCAACATATAAGCAATGAAAGTAACACGGTCATTCTCTTCCTTCCCCCTGCCTAACTCTTCGTCCTTGGTGGAAGGCAAGTCCTCACCACTGTGCTATCTTTGTCCTCAAAGAAATTGTTATCAGACAAGTCACTAAACCAATCACAATTAAAGATCCCATTTAATCAACATGGCAAAAACGACAAGTAAAACTCCTTAACTGGAATTTTTGCAAAGTGTAGGATTCTCCAAATTTGTTGTCTTTCAACAATTACTGTTAAAGACGTGTTAACTTTGCTTTCCCTACGGCAGATAACGATGATGTGATTATTTTTCAAATACGAGACCAGCTCCTATTGCCACTCATCAGCTTGACATTTTTCCTAATTATCCTATACATTTTTTTCTGTAATGCAGTTAATAAGGCAAAAACATAACTTTTTGGAGAGCGAGATCACAAACTCTCTGCCATGTTCCTTTTAGCTGTAGCATGTTCTAGCATGCTAGCTCACACACTAAGCGTGTTACAGTTAGCACGCTAATCAAAACAAAAGGTTTAGCAGGTTAACATCTTTGAAACAAATCGTTGTGTGTCCTTCATTGTGCTATGAATTAAATGTGCTTATAAAGCGTGTCTTAGGACACACTAATTGTGTTGTGTTAGCATGTTGTGAGCGTGCTATCACTTTTATCCCTGTTTTCCCGTGGAGGGTCACATTTTAGAAAAAGCTGACTTGGAGAACATTATTAAAGTCATTTGAATATATACACTGTATTCACCAAGAGTGAGTTAGAATATTTCATTCTTCTATCGTGAGACATGTTCATGTGGTACAGTAAAACCCTGAGGCCAAAGTAAAGAGCTATATATGCACCAGTGCAGCACTGCAATTTTTATCTGTGCTTTTTGTCTGTGCAAACTGAAGCGACTTACTACATGTGTCTCGTTTGTATTATTGTTACACATATGTTCACACAGCTATATCTGTACATGTATATGTAACAGGGCTTCTGATAGGTTGTGGAAAACAGTCAAACAGTCAGACAAATTCACGAAAAAAACGGCCAATTTCACGGACATTTTTGGGCATTTTGGGGCAAATTTTGCTGAAAAATGATCAGTAAAAAATGACCGATTTCGTGGGAGTTTTCTGGGGAAATTTTGCTGGAGAGCAATTGGTTTTGCACTGATTTGACAAACGTTTGTAGCTAAAAAAAGACAGCAATTTTGCCATTTTTTTCAGAAAATGATGAGCTTTAGCCTATGCAATAACAACAGTAACAGAAACACATACCACGTATAAGTTTTGCTTTTGTAAAACCGGCGATTTTGCAGGAAAATTTGAGCGACTCATTTGGACTATAGTACGTGTTTGTATTTGTTTGACGAGAGGTTCTTTTTAACAGAAATCATCATTTGCTCTTTTAAGAACATTGCGCTCAAGAAATGCACCAATGGCAAAGGTTTTTACATCGTGGCCACAGTGAGTGCCCGGTAGTTTTTGGATGTTGTTTACTCATTGCAGTGACAAAGTTTCACGATAAATTTGCAAGTTTACAGCAACTAAACAGCCCCAACAGCCAATGTAAGTTTCAAATATGTTGCAACCATGTGTGTTTGGTACGATTTTCAGTGAATTTGTGGTATTTTGCGTGTTTTAGTGAATTTCGTGGGATTTTGCAGATTTACTTGAAATTTGCAGCTCTGTGACTGCGTGAAATATCAGAAGCCCTAATGTAAAAATGTTTGTTTTGTTCAATTCCTGTGATATGTAATGGAAAGTATAAAAGCTGAAGCATTTTTTTTTTTACCGTCAATCAAACACGCATGCATTAAGAAAAAAATTGTTTTCCACATTTACTGGTTTGTTGTTCATGTTTTCCAGTGTTTATAGAACAACCCTCTTCAGAGACTGTTTCCACCTTTGGAAAATTTCTGTTTTACACTTGTGGAGTAGGAAAACGCTTAAATATCTCGCCTATTTTCCAGTCAAAAGTGTGAAAGTTGAAACCACATGGTGCGACCTCCAAACTTTTGAGCATTTCGTCTCAGTGTACGTTGGCATGGCTTGTTGGCATATACATTTGAATAAGGTAAACCTCCTTTGAGAAATTTTGGATTTCCCTTAGTTTTAACTTATTTGATAGAGGCTTAACTTCTGTACAATAATAATCTTAACTTTTTAGATCCAAGTAGACCAAGTGCACATGTTCTTGCCCATATTTTATTTCTTGCTTGTACTTACCTGACCTAAGGTCGATGTAGGCTTACTAAAAGTAAAAATGTACACCTTTTAAGCTTTTATTCTGTTTTATAGCTTGTGTCTACGAGATTGAGCTTTTTGAAACGCTTTTTTAAAAAATATATTACTTTTTGTTCTTCTCCACTAGTTCATAAGTTGAACTAGTGTTTGCTTTCCTCCTGTTACAGAGAAAGCATTCTGAAGTGTCAAATTTTTGCCTAACCTATGAACACACAGGTTGTTTGCTTAAGTTTGTTGATAATCTACACTGTATGTCATTCATGTTAATTTCTATATATTGAAATTGGAAATCAAAAAGTAATAGTGATAGGAGCTTACATACACACAACTTATGACAGTTTTTTATATTCTCTTTTTGTTATAAACATCACTGTGTGCCATGCAAGCATGTCTTGTTCTCAGTTGATAGTGACAAGTTATGGGGAATGATGAGGCTTTGTTGAACAATAATTTGTTTGCACATGGTTTGCATTTAATTACTTGTTAAGCTGACTCTGGAGAATCACTCAAGGGTGTACAACATCTTTCAGTAAAAAACTGTTTCTTCAAGTGACATGAAATAGCTGTATACTATATTTTCCTGCCATTCCTTTGTTAACAAGCTTCAAACCTACATCAAACAAGGTAATCTGTTAATAGTTTTTGAAAAGAATCCTCTTTTCCATTCCATCTTTGTGTGGTCTCGCTGTTCAACAAAGGAGGAATAAGTTTTTATAACAAAATCATTGAGTATGTTACTTGGACAAATATTTGTAAGGTGGTATTGCTCTCTTAATTTGTGAAATGTAATGGTGGGGGGAATATTTTATAAGTTGTATGCAATGTACATTTACTACTAACTCTTGGTCATCATACCTTCATTCCTTTTTACAACTGACATTATTTTTATATTTTGCTTCCATTTTCTTTTTTATACAGTGCTGTTTTCAGTCTAGCAACAAGCTAACTGTTTTAACAAACTTATTGATCTGAGAAATAAAAACTATATTAAGTGGTCAAGAAAGATGACCATTTGATTTCTCTTGGCAACTGCTGCTGGTCTAGGCACTGGAAAGTGGAATTCAGATTGGTCATCATCACCATCACCATTATCACCCAGATCAAGGAATTCTTCAATGCTTTCTTCATCAGCAATCAGGCAAAAATTGTGTAAAACACATGCCACAGAAATGACTGATGGGACCTCCTGCACATTTTCCATCTCGATGTACTTTAGCCTTCGTCACCTGCCCTTCAGTAACCCAAATGCTCTTTCAATCAGTTGGCATGTTCTGGTGTGCTTTTCATTATAACAGATCTGTGCCCTTGTTCAATGACCATTATCTCAGAATGGTAACAGCAACCAGAAAAAATTAATGATACTGTGATATAGCAATCATGGTTTGTGAGCTAAATTGCAAGTATTGTTTTTGAGTTGTGTATATTGTAACATAGCACCATATCTGTGTTAAAAGGAAAATGCCTTGTTATTCATTATTACCTATTGTAAATACAATAGCAATAAATATGCAATAAGGAATACTTTTATCAACAAAGACAACTAACACAAAATCCACTGGAATTATGTACTGGTAGATAAATGTGCACCTTTGAAGTGGATATGCTGAATCCCCAAGAAGACGGGTGTCACCTTGAAATAATTCATGCTCAGCTGACTGATACAGTGGCAAATTTCTGAACACCCTAGCATCGTGCACTGACCCAGGCCACCCCACACATATCTGTGAAACAGAGGGTGTGATCCCATGTCCCCTAAAATTAAGAGGTTATAGGTTTTAATACAGTACAGAAAACTGTCTATGTTAAGGACACTATCACTCAAGTCTATGATGATGCTTTGAAGAAACAAATGCATGAAACCTTTTTTATGTGATTCAACTTAGTGGTGTGTAGAAAAATTGAGACAACTCATGCTGATTTAACTGCTACTGTAAGCCATATTGACAGCTGATGAAATAGATGTTGGTTGTTAGAACAGTTGCAAAGTAGACTGGAAAAATTGTGGGCATTAATATCATTCATGACCACTACACCCAGATGGTTGTTAGTACTCCCTTATGCAAGCTATGAAGGTATGTGCAGCATCAATGGATTTCTGAAATGTTTTGGTCTGAAATAGCAAAACGATTTGGACCACTTTCTTCTGAACTAGGGTGTGGTTTGTGCACTCTGGTCACCAACAATTTTCATGATGTAAAATGTTTGAAAGAACTTTTTGTTGTGATTATTATTATTATTTATCATAGCCATACAGGCACCTTTGGACTTTGGCGGGCAGTGATCTTCTTGCCCGAAAAATTTATGCGATGCCTGAATACAAGAGTGTTGAAATCGGGATGCAAACACACTCAAACTGCATGAAAAACAAAAATGTTCACAATTACCACATCTAATGAAACTGCTATAATTCCAAAACTAGTTATATTCAAAGGTTACATAATCAATCAATCATACTCTATCAACAGTCTCGATCCAAGTAAAATCTAAAACTTATTAAAAGAAAAAATTCAGCTTGTACACCCATGCTATTTATCCCTTGACAAGAGCAATTTAGGATTTCGGGAGTCAATTATCTGAAACCCTTGTCTACCTGGTCAAATGATCACACAGAATTATCTAAAGCAGTTCCTGGGCACAATCTGGTATGAATTTGGGTACAGATCATGGCATCAGATTAGTAGCAAATTATAAAAAGAGAAATCAAAATATTCCACCTTCTGTGAAACAACAGCCTCCAATGTTAGAGTATCAACCAATGAACAAATTAGAGCAAAAATGATAAATAACTTATTAGAGTTTTTAATGTATTTAACTGTTATATTGAGTGAAGTCATCCACACAGCACAAAAACAGACATTTCTGGTAGCCATGAAATTAACTTGATACTACTATCCATGATAAATTTTTCATTGTAGTACTATAACTTTCATTATTCTATTAATTTACCTGAAGGATAATTGACAGGGTTCGTACGCTTTTTTGGACTAAAAATTCAAGGACTTTTCAAGGACTTTCAAGGACATATTTTCCATTTTTCAAGGACTCCACGCAATAATTTAATAATTTAATAAACGCACTGCAAAATCAAAGAATGTTGAGCTTCTCATAGTAGCGATTGTGCCGAGCTAACAGACAGGTAAAAGTCTTCTTGAGTTCATCCACAACATTTGCAATTTTGTCCTCAATGTCTTTGCGAGTCATCTCCTTTTCTTTTGCAGTTCTCCTCAAACTATTTGACTTTGTAATCCACACAAGTTTCCCAGTATCCTCTGCTTTCTGTGCAAACTCATCTGCTGATTTAACAAGACCGTCAACATCAGTTTCTAAACGCCTTCTTTTCTTTTTAAGCTCATCAAGTTCATTGACTGGCTCCTTTCGCTTCAGTTCTACACCCTCAGAGGTTTTCTTCCTCTTTTGTTCATCAAGATACGATGAATACTTCTGCCTAGGTCCTGCAGCTGACAAGAGCAGAGGTTTGTTGATTGAAACAGCTAGGACACCTCCCACAGATTGTTCATGGTCTTGTACCAGCCTTTGAGAAATGAAGGAGTGCTCTTGAAGGTTCTCAACCTCCAGTTGCTTATTGACTGAGAATCCTCTTTCGACACTGGCTTGGCCATGTGATAATATCAGTAGGTCTGCGACTACTTTCCACAATGATTGGTAGGATCGCTTCTGTCCCATGTGAAGATACAGAAAGGAATCAAGTCTGTCATTGTTAGGATCATAGTCTTTGAACTCTGACGGATAATAAGAGGGGACTTCCATAACAAATTGTCTAAATAGTTCCGAAAAGGAATCATAGTCACCTTCCAGAACTTTCTTGGCATTTTCAAGGGTAGTCAAAACTTTCTTGAATTTTGTGATGGAAACATCATGGTCACTCATCATGTTCTTCTTCTTCCTGGGCGACTCACCTCCTTCAATTCTGAAGATTCTAGGGAGCGTATAAATAAAAAACTTCCTTGGATCCTTGGATCCTAATGTTCCTTGGATCTAAGCAACTTACATTCCTTACAAGGGAATACTGAATTGGTGCTTTGGCAATCAGTTTGCAAACTACTTTCACAAGGAACTCCTTGCATTCCATCTGAAACTGAAGCACTGTTTTCTCTGAAACTGTGGACTTTGCAATCAACTCCTTGATCTTCTTGTCAGCTGGAAACCCCAGGTCAATCTTGGAATGAGAGGTATGAATGCTGGAGTCAGCAGGGTCAAGTTTTGTAAGCTTCAATGGGGTTTTGGCTTCTCTGATAACTTCTCATTAATCCCCCAAGCATGCTGTACAGGTCTGTAGCCAGGAAAGGAAGCATTGGTTTGTCAGTTTGATACAGTGTCAAAAAAGGTGTCACTTGCTTGGCTACTGATAGGAACAAAGCCACTTTTGCCGTCATAAAGGGATCTGCAACAAACTCTTGTACAGTTTGAAAGGATTTATTCTGTGGCTGTGGAACTTTCCCTGCCATTGCACTCTGAACATACTTGACAACACTGTCCCACATACTCTGTGTACGTTCTGCAACCAAGACATTCTCCAACCACCTGTGTTTGCAGAACTTCAAAGCAAACAGTGAGCTCCCTGTTACTTTGGTATAGTCCTCTCTCCTTGCCGGACTGTCCTGAAAAAGCCAATGAAGGTTAGAGAACGACCTGTCTAATTGCCATCCTGAGGCTACAGCACCATCCTTGAATGCTCCGTGAAGAATGTGTAAACCACAGCTGCCAATGTTCAACGTGTGACTATTATGTTCCTTTTTTACCTCATCAGTCAGCATACTGTAAAATTTCCAGTTAACGTTGGGTCCATCCATTGACAGCTAGTATGAGAGAAAACGTTTCTTGTAATATTGAAAAGGTAACAGATTACTTAATTCATTACTTGCATTATGCCCCAGACTTGGGTCATGGTCCACCCAGACACAAAATAAGCAAGTCATGGATGCATTGAAAATGTGACGATTTGCAATGAAAGAGGGTTGATTATTTAGACCTTAAAGGGCAGAAAACCAAGTAAGGTGTTTTATTTCTATTTAATACAATTCCCAGTGAAAATTTATCTCTTTTGGGAACATTGGCTAGATTGTGAACATAAAATATATCACATGCAATAAATTAGATTAAGTAATCAACAATCATCTTTCACCCTTCTACGGCAAAATAATAACAGACATTGAAAGATTTTCATGGCAATATTTTAATACAAAATAACGGCATTACAGAAAACATTTGCATCTTTTTCGTAAGTAACGGCGGTTTGCACCACACTACATGTATTTATGAAACCTATGAGGTAACGTCATCAGCGAAGAGATGACCATGTTTATCTTTCGTTTGTTATGTTTATTTAAATCACCCAAACATATCAAGAGTAGCATCCTACCTGATAAACTTTTTTGAGAGGAATTCCTTCTATGCCTGAACAAAAATGAGAAAGCATGTCGTCTGCTGTGCCATGACCCATAAACACTGAGGTATAATAGCAACTTTCAACCTTGTGTTTGTCCTGATTCCATGAACGAATGTGAATATCCATTTGCTTTGACTGGCACACACTATCAAGGCTCTCGTCAAACATTAGTACATAAACCTCTTCTTTTTTCACAATGTCCTTCACAAGTTGTTTGAAGTGTGGAGCGAGCCCAAAACAGATCAAGTATATACATTTCTTTTCTCCACATGAAAACTGACTCGCAATCCTACTGTCAGGAAACATTGCTTGAAACAATTTGCTCATACCTTCGCATGATTTATAGGAGTAATGAGACATTATCGCTTTCAATGCCCACAAAATTTCTGCCTTCAACGTCTCATCACTAGTGACACTTTTTTCCATCACCGATGAACCAGATGAACTCGCAGTGATAGACTTTGTGGGGTTAAGCTTATTGTGTTTGCCACTTTCAGGTGGAGCAGATTTTGAAATTACTTTGGCATCATCACTTGTAGTTGCTGGTCGTTGAGAAGAAATGCCAAAAAAATCTGGAACGCTTGCTTATGACCTTTTCTGGGATGTCAGTGTTTGATGTTTTTTTCCTTTCAAGTGACTTGTGAGTGCCAACTCTCCCATGCTCGAAATGTCAACATCCTTTGTGCACACGATGCATCGTGCCTTGTGTTTGTCACCCTTGACTTCTCATAGCCACTCTTTATACAGTGATTTCTGAAGCCACAAGTTGCTGAAAACACACTTGCCCATTGTTTTAAATCTTTCACTCATGAAACAACACACAAACAATCAACACCAACCCAAACAAGGAAGCACTTGAAGCACAGCTTTTCGCAGAAAGAGCGAATAGTACAAAACATGTCATTGGCCCTTAACATTCCAGACATGCAAACAATCATAGCGGAGTGGTATTAATCGTTTTTATTTGTTCTTTTACTATTACGTGTTGCTATGTTTCTGGCAGTAGCATATATTTTCATATAAGGCACTCTAGAATCTAAGTTGGATGAAATTAGCTACAAATTTCAAGGACTTTCTGGCACTGACTCCAATTTTCAAGGACTTTCAAGGCCTTGAATTTTTATTTTGAGATTCAAGGACTTTCAAGGCGCGTGAACCCGAATTGAATGACTTTTCAGTTGATTAAGATATGATTGCGGATGCTGGGAAGGCATCTTGCTTTGGATGTGGCAGCCATCAATAGCACCAACAACTCGTGGAAAACCATTCAAATGTTCAAAACCCTCTGCTACCTCTACAGCTTTAGCACCTTATTCAAAAGAGAAAAAGAGCGTAATCTCGACATACATTCATTTTAGATCATCTATGGTTTTTTCGTAGCATAAAAACCAATATTACAATGTTACCTCTTGGCCACTGACTAAGGTCTCTGGGAACATCCACAAGAGCTCTTCAAATAAGCATCAAATAATTTGTGTTGCGCAGCAAAAAGACTGAAATTGATTTACACAGCGAAAGAAAATCAAACTGTGGAATAAAGACAAAGACAAAAACAAGCCAAATTTTTCATTAGATTTATCGGATTTTTCTTGTGGCAAATTGGCGGCCAAACACCAATAATATGAAGCCAAACGGAAGCCAAATAATCTCTAAAAACAAACCTGAAAACAAGAATCATAAAATTATAATTTTCTCGCCCACCTGACTGATGTAAACAAACCAACACAGCAAAACCGAATATGCAAATAATTTACAACTACAAAAACATGGCTAAAACTAATACTACTAATCATTACGGTATGCACTGATCTTAATTATTCGAGTTTCTTTCAGGATATATCGGCATTCGGCTGATGAGGACTCAGGAGATAAAGGATAGTGTGCAAGCGAAAAGTTAATTTACAACATGTGATAATCCACGAAGCAAACTTCCTTACAAAGAGTTACACCGCACTGCACGCATTCAAAAGTACTTTCTATGGGGTGACCTTTGGGAGTTTTTGTACCCACCCACTTACACTGAACACATTGCCTTTTTGTTCCCAAAATTTTAGCAATAAAATGTTTCCCTGCATTCTCCTCCTCAGGTAAATATGCCTCGATCTTACAGCACTTTGATGATTGCGCAGCAGACACACTAGTTGAATATCCCCCGATCAACTGCTTAGCTAAGCCTGTCCTAAATTTCAATTGCCTAACCTTACCTGTCCCTTGGCTTAACCGATGGTAATTACAAAGAACAAAAGCATTACATATCAATACATCAATCAGAAACCAAAAAATATACCTATACTACTTATACGAAGAACGACTTACAGAATAATATTCGCGCAATTGATCGGCGTGGTCAACACCTCCCCATAGAGCTATTGTACAAATTAATTAAAACAGGCTGTTGGACTTCCCTATCAGCCCAGTTAACTTCCAGATCATCGGCTAGGGGGCTTACACTAGGTGCCATAACACTAACATCCCATTTGTCATGCTACTTGGTGAAACCAAAGTGGCCTTTCTGACGAACTAGCTCCTCCCCAACCTGCAATTTGTCCTTTGCACATGGTGGCAAGTCCTTACGATTACATTTCACTGTCCCGCAAGCGTAAGTATCATTAGCTTCTAAATGCTCTAATAGCTTAGTTGACGTGAAAAAATTATTGAAAAATACATGATGATTCCTATTCGTACAAGGGCTAACTAACTTAGTCACTACATCATAACATAACCATAAATACGCCAATGACCATCAACTTCTTCACTTGGGCCATCCACGTCTGCCATGTTCAAATTTGAACAGGTAATCGTTTAACTTCAACTACGTTGAAGTGCAAGTAGTAACAACTCATAAACAGTTAGATTAGGATAGGGTCAACTATGTGACTCACTGTATGCTTATTTGAGCCTTACTGCGTAAGACCAAGCAATATTTTCAAGCAAAATTCCAACAATAATCTTCCATTGTGACCTTGCTGGTGAGGCAAGCTATGCAATGACCTTGCGCATGCACTGTGCTCTCTCATGGGATCTCCCACTCTGGTAGTCACATGATAGAATCATCAGATGACCAATATAACACTGACTGAGGGAGACTACTGATACCCATAATTATGGTTATTCCAATAAATGCCTTTAGCTCTGCATGTGTAACTGGAACGAAATTAGCAAGGCACTCGTGTGAATTTGAAAGTTTATGGTGAGCGTAGCAGTTAGTTTCTACGACAATTAAATCCCATAAATTATTATTTACAAACTCTACAAAGTAATCTAAAGGATTAGGAATATCAGGTAAGTTAAAATTAAGGCCAGTCGCTGCTGTGAAGTCCGGGATGGTGAAGTTGCTGAGACGGTCAGTCCATCAAGCCTCTTCTTCGTCATCGGTACCTCCAGGTGCTGGGCCGCCATTGTCATCCTCTAAGCCTTCAAGATCTACATCACTATCATTACTGCTACATCTACCCTCAAATGCACCAAAAAAAATAGCCGCAAGTTCAGGTTTTCTCTCAGTGTTCTCAGCCATTGTCTCACGCAATTCGATTGCGTGCATGAGGAAAATTTTTTCAGAAATCCCCACCTTATGGGCCGTCTCATCAGCTGTCAAAAAATACGCAAAAGACTGCAAATGATTGGCTCATTACCCCTTTTTATCTCTATGACAACAAAATAACGAAATGCCTCGAGGGAGAGTAGGGAGAGGACCTAGTCCCCACATGCTTTTTTCAGGCGGTTACGGGTGGCACAGGAAATTGGAGAGGTTTTTTGCATGGGCGGTTACGGACGGCACAGGAGTCAATGGGTTAAGTACTTAAAATTTTCAATTTACACGATAAATAAATTTAACTCAGATGAGAGCTATAATTTCTTAACTTCACAATACCGTGTTGTTTTTCACTGAGGTAAGTTTCTTCTGGCTCATGTTCTTCAGCTGCAGGGAACCCCTCTTCATGTAACTTGTCATAAACAATTTTTCTGCTGTCACTTCTCAGCTTGTAAAGAGGTAGTTCATCAGGTTTCTCATAACACTGCTCCCAGGCACTTTCTAAGCTGCTTTTTTTAAATTGAATTTGACCTGAAATGACAGACACTTGGACCCTCTCTGCGATGCGTGGCTTCATTGGGACCATCATAAGACTTAACTGAACCATCATCTCTCCAATGCCACCACACTCCTGGTCCTGGGAAGAGGAAATTACTGACTTGCTCCAGGTGAGCCTGCCACAATATTGGCTTCTTTGTTAGGAGTTCTTTACTAACTGTTGTGTTGGCGCTGTGTGGTAACCTCTTTGCTAACTTGGAAATTTTACATTCCTGTGTTATAACTGTGTTTTCTTTGACAGTGCAGTCTTCCCCCTGAATGTGCAGAAATGCATTTGGTACCAGATCTTCTGCATGCTTACTCCATGTCTTTCTTGTTATGTCAACGATTCAGTCGAAAAATCTTTCAAACAGCTCTGCATTAATGGAGGAAAGGGACACAAGCCCATAGATGACAGCAGCATGATGCACAGCACTGTGGTAGTAGATTCCATACAGTTTGCACTGGGTCATGGTCTTGGATGGAGTTAGAACTGCCCTCATTGCCAGTGCATGTTTAAATGCAAGGTTTGCCAGTCACAAGATTTGTTATGGGTTTCTGCTTTCTTCTTTCCCATCATTTCAGCCAATGCTGTCAGTAATTTGATCACTCCTCCATCTGCTTTCCCAGCTAAAAGGATGGTTACTTGCAATAGAGTTCGATAATAGTCTGTGTAGTAGAATTTGTCTCTTCTTAAAGCAATGGAGAGTGTCTCCTTCAGTGTCATAAGAGTGTCAACATCTGTGATGTGATGAGAGAGTTCTTCTAATACATGTGCAATGTGGTTTAAACAACAGTGCAATGGTTCAAAGAATAGAACTTCGTACTGGTCTAGATTTAGTTCTTCTAAAAATAACTGCGTATCTCTGTACAGCAGTGCAGGAACTCTGGTTGTTCCCCTGAGCAATTCTGCAAGTCTTTCTTGTAACTGTGGCTTTGAGCCACTGCCGTCTTCATCTCTTGCTCTGAGTTCTCCTCTTAGGTGCTCCACTTTTAAGTTTTTGAATGCGTGAAGTCCTCCTTTTTTCCTTCAGGACCACCACGAACTAGCTTGTATTTTTGGTGAGACATGTACTCAAAGTCAAATGAATGTTGTATGTCTCCACCAACACAACCTCGATGACCACCTTTCTGAGTCCTGTCCTCAAACTCAACACTAGGATTATCTCCATTCATGAACCTCATTTTATCCTTGATGGTGACATCTTCAATCTGAACTGCTTTTGACAGACCTCTTTGGTATTCTTGTCTTGTAGGTACGAAGAGTACCTGGTCAGCATCAGAACTGCCACACAACCCCATCATGTACAGGTGAGGCTGTTCTATCTCTGCTTGCACATCAACTCTTTTTGATGCATTATTCTTGGCCACATATTCTTCATTTGTTAGGTGGACAGCAGGATCATACATTCTACACAGTAAGGATAACAACAGACCATTGCTACCAATTCCAGTATCATCATGCCACAACAACCAGTGCCATGTTCTCTCTGCCTCTCAACTGTGTGTGCAACTTATCAGGCTCCCCACTTGTGTTTACGTCATTAAGGAAGACAAGTCTTTCCTTAAGCTGTTTGGATCAATATCAGCATGTGGGCAAATGACCTTATATAAAAATAACTATATCAAATTATCAAAATCGCCTTATGTAACTCATGACTCAAAAATAGGCTTATGTAATTTTATTCTTAACTCGGCCGAATTCACATCTGTAAATTGGCCAATTTGACAACCTGAAATTGGCCAAATTAAATGCCTTCAGTCAGCCTAATTAACATCTTTAAATCGAAAGAATTAAAAAAAACTTAAATTGGCCGAATTAAAAACCTTAAATTGGCCGAATTAAAATCCTTAAATTGGGTGAATAAACATCTGTATATCGGCCAAATTAACAAACTTCAATCGGCCAAATTAACATCTTCAATTGACCCAGCACAATAATTCTTTATTACTTTCATTAAGGTCATGCTTCTTATACTTTTAAGTTTTTTTTCTCACTCCAGTAGACTGTGATGATTTCTTTTAATGTCGCCATTGCCACATCAACAATCACTAATTTTGACAAACATTAACAAGCCTCATGCAATGTTTAATTTTTTGCTTGTGCTCTTATAGATACTTGACTAAAGCGTTGAGTGATTACTTTGAAAAGTTAACACGAATTTTTTTAAACCCAAAGTTCCTAATAATGCAATTATTGTTTGTTTACAACAAATGGCAGTTTTTATCCACTTGGTGAAAGAGAAACCAATCATTTTTTTTAACCTGACATCAATTGAAACAAATTCGTTAAAGAAAAAAGTTAACACATAATCTGAAAGATTTTTTATGCCAATATTTTTCATGAACCAATGTTTCTCACTTACTTCAGTGAGCATCAACTACTGTAATGAAAAACAATACTATGAAAGTGGAAATACACACAATATTTGTCATCATTACTTAGAGCGGTTTTCAGTTGAGTGTCGTAACACCAAAACCAACCCAATAACATGGCATTTAGACTATTTTGCCAATCCTAAACCGTAGTAAAAGCAAAACCATTGTAGTTGCCTTAGTACTTTCTACAATCAATTGAAAACCGATCTATTACACGGAATTAATTTTTGTTTCATGTAAGTATGAAAACAGTATTGGCCTTGATATTTTCCAGTAGGTCATTTTTTCGTGTTCAGATCCAAACTGAATGTGATGAATAAAAGCGTATTAAAATAAGAAAAACATAATAGCCCATTTCCAAGGTGAGCTTTGCCTCTCTTTCAAACATAGTCTTTGTGTTAAACTCTTCATCTGAAAATGTGCTTCTTTTTCATGCAATTCAAACTCATTTTTATATCAATAGTTTTGCACAAGGACTCGATCCTCTTGAAACAGGGGGGAAGGCAACTCAGAAATGGTCTACTGACAGTCCTTGTTTATATTTCTTGTCCTCCTATTCAAATCTTAATTAAAAGCGATGAATAAAAGCTTATTAAAGGAGTTGCATCACAGTATTGTGAGTGAAGTGGTGGAAAAATTTTAATTGCCAATTAAATATTGGAAACCTCAAAATATAAATTTTGTTACAAAGAAAAATGCCAAACCGGTGATACAAAAATCAAAAAAGGAACAAGGATAGTTAAGGATGCATTACAAATGATGAATTATTTTTTTCATGATACAGAAACCGTGACAGAACTCCTTTAAGAAAGAAAATAGTGGAACCTAAAAAAAGTTCAGGCTCAAGAATTTCCATTTTGACTGTGACTTCGCACACGCTGGAGGCAGTGACCTTCATTGTGTGCTTGGTTAGTATTCCTTCTGCGTTCTACTGCACACACAAAGTAGACTTGTTTCTTCCCATCTCCTGTTCTGATAATGAAGCTGTGGAGGAAAAGAAATCAATAGGTGAGTTTCAAATAAGTATTTTTTTGTAGGTGTGCACACACCTTAACATGCCAGTTGTTTGCTTGTTACTATTGTAAAACAAGACTTTTTTGGCTGCTCGCATTACTTTGTTATCAAAACATCACCAGATATTGCAAAAACTGGAAACTATTCAGTGGCAATCTATTGACTTGCACTTATATTGGCCACATTTACTACCATCAAAGGGATACTGTCCTGGTTTGGTTTTGTTTTGTTTACCTTTTTGGTAAAATGTTGCTAAAATCATGACTAAGTACTTTTGCCAGTACAGGAAATACTCTTTAGCACGAAAAAGTAATTACCTCATAAATTGCTTAAATTTAATTAGTTTTTAGGCATAATGAGCCCAATAAAAAGTCACCTCACATCCATGTGGACTAGATGGACTCCCTGGCTGCACCCTAAGGAAACGTCCTTGTCTTACAGCAGCACCACGCCGCTCCCTGCCAAATTTAGAAAATGGTGGTGAACACGGCAGACCATGAGTGAGAGGCATAGGAACATCCAACTGAAATAGGGCCACCTCTCTAGAACATTTGACGTTAATGTCAAGCATTACGTGCCAAGATAAATGTTTACAACGTTTTCTAAAAAAAGTGTTTGTTGTCATACTGTTATACTCAGTAGTCTCAGTTAAACGCCAGACTATTTATTTTAATTTTTATTTTTTCTAAAAAAAGGCTTGTTACTGAGAAAATATTACTGTTTCTCTGTAAATGTTTCAAAACTGAATATGTCTCACCTTTTTAGCAACTTCCCATAGAATTTACTTGTTCTCTTCCTGCAAAAGAGCAATGTGGCACAGTTGATCTTCTTTGATGTGTTCCTGCTGTTCGCCTCATCTAATGGTCTTGTTGCACCCTTTTACTGTGCACCGGGTCACCAGTTGTGAACAAAGGAGCGAGTGTGACAGGATAAGGTGAAAGCCATCTATGTTTGAATTTCAATAAAAGTGCCCTTAGGAAAGGCTGAAAGTTCTCTCTGACATAAACAGACCATTCTACATTTAAGAGAGATAATATTACCAAAAAAATCATTTTCACACAAAAGCATCACAAAATTAGGGTGCAAAGAAAGATACTGTTTGCCACTAAATTTTGCTGTTTCTAATTTTAGTGATTTTGCGGTTTTTTCCACAATCTGGAAAAAAAATTCCCACCAAAATTATTTCCAAAAAAATTTACTCCTCTGGCTAAAATATACATATACAGGAGCCCATCACTAGGAGTGTGCAACTACTCCATATTCTTGTCGCGGTGTTTTCGCAGACTGATCTATTTTTAGTTTCCAATCGCAAATATTAGTTCCTGAAAAAAACAAAGACTTGTCGATTGGCAAAAAAAACTTAGAGCCACACAATATGCATCATTGGAGACCCAGCAGCTGCTAGTTGGGGCGATGCAATATATTCAGTCAAGGGATAGTTTTGGGCAAAAATTTTCTCCAAGAGTGGGAGAGCCCCTGGGAACTTACTCTCACCAAAGCAATTGCAGAAGTGTTTGTAACCCTTCCCACTGATTGGCCAATATCTTTGCAGTGTATTTTAACTGTGTGGAACCAAGCGGAGAAAAAAAATCTAGTAATCGTCGTTTCTCTCCTCGTAAGCCTGGTGAAAGACCGAGTCAGCCTGTTGTTGTCTCTGGGCATAAGCACTACATCGCTAAACAACGAAATGTCACAAGCGGATAAAAGAAAAGTTGAAAGTGGACAATTTTCAATCATTTATGGATCACCAGAGTCGTGGTTAGGCAACACACGATGGCGGAAAATGCTCACAAGTGAGACCTACAAAAATTCAGTTTGGGTCGTTGCTGTTGATGAAGCAAACGTTATTTGCCACTGGTAAGTTCTGTACATTTTGTCTTTAATCGCCACCAAAGATTGTGAAGAATTATGAAAATCAACCATGAAAATTATGTATTTTTTTCAAAAGGATTTTCATGATTGAACAACACCTGCAAAAACATCAACAATGACAACAACTTTATTTGCACTCCTACCTTTTTAAATTGATGCACAATTAAAGGTCAAAAGAACCAAAATCTAGACATTTTTTCTTAAGGCATTTTAAAGCAATGAAATGTTAAGCAAAACATTTAACAGGAAACTTATGCTGAAATTTTTCTTTTTGAGCCATGAAAAGGAGTAAAAAAGTTAAAATTATGAAGATAGCCGATGGTTTCATGAAGACGTTTCCAAAATGGCCACGCAGTTTAACGGAAGGAATGGAGCTGAGACTCTGCTTTGTGACGTCACTGTTGCCTTGAACATTTCTGCGTTTCTGAGTCAGTGAGTAGTTCGTGGGGAAAGGATCTGAATACAAACCAAATTTTGCTTGGGAAATGGCTCGAAGAGTATGCTGTAAACATTGCACCATATCAATTTGAACCCATGGCGTCTGAATCAGATGGTGAGAGTTCCACTGACTCATCCGACAACAATACTTGTGATGCGATCGAAGAGCAAATTGGTCAAGTTGACTGGTGAGAGTTTGTTTGTTCATTGCAGTGTACGGCCACTTAATATTTTCACTGTTCACCTTGTTATTCCGGCATTTATATAAAGCGAGGCTTCATCAATCAATCAATGAGGCTACATGAACTAAATGAGCTCAATTGCAAACAAAGAGGATTTCAAATAAGTTTAAGTGGCTTAAGTTTTGATCTACATTTCAGCTTATTCAGAGATAATTTCGACTGTTGAGTTTGGTTTTACAATTGTCCTATTTTTTTAACTCAGTGCCTGCATATTTTGATTCTATGATTTTGTTGACATGGTCAGGAGAATTGTAGGTACAGTGCATCTACATGTACTTGTCAAATAAAGTCCAGTGAATGTCAGAGTACGTGTAATAACATTTTGTGGGGGTCTTTCTTGTCAAATCCAAGAGTAGTATCATAAATCAATAATACTTTGACACTATTTTGGGAGTTAAACTATATTTTATCACAAAGCTCTTGCAGTTTTGTAGTCTGTTTCTCATACTGGAGGACAAATATATATACTAGACAGCAAATAGCATGGTGTGAGCATATTAGATCACAGTATTTTCAATGTTTATTACTTTAAACAGGCGCATTTGTGGAAACTGTACTCCCATGCAGACTGGGCAGGAGAGTGTTTGTTGTCGAGAAAACTCAAAGTCCTGTGATAAGATACCACCTGCCATGTCGTGCATAAGAGATAATGAAAATTTTACTGCCATTTGCACAAATCCAGCTGTCATTGAGACAGCATTTAATCAATACTTAGAAAATGAACGTCCTATCAACGATGAACCACTAAATGAGTATGTATACATGTAACTTCTATGATGGTTTTATTTTGAAAATGATCTTGAACAAGAAGTGCGTTTGCAGTGTTTGGGAACTGCACTCCTAAGTGGTGCAATTGTCCCTTATTTACTAAGTACAGTCTATAGCCCAGCTGGGAATGTTTTTTGAGTTCTTTAAATTTCAGTAATGTGGGGTACCCAAAAAATATATCTAAATGGGTATCGGTGTATTTAGTACTAGTATTAGAGGGTCATGTATCAAGATTATGTGCATTTTGGTCCCTATATGGGTTCATATTTCAGTTTGTGGGCTGGTGCACCCCTGCCAAAAATATGGTTACACCCCTTCTTTTTAAAGTTATGACATGATATGCACTTAGGACAATATAGACCCTTTCCTATGACTTGTTTACAATACTTTAAATGATTATTTCTGGCAACTCAACTTGTTTTACTGTATGAAAGGAAAACATTTACTTTTGTATTGATGAGTAATCATCCTCATCAAAAATTTCCCCTTTATTTATAATTTTTTTTGTGCTGAGTCTCACGTGGGGCTTGGAAAAAAGTGTTGTCTGGTTGTCCTCAACAAGTAGATTTTCCTGCCGGGCAAGTAACTTTTCAGTCTTACTTCCCCAATGGGCAAGGGTCCAGGCAAGTTGTTTGCAAACTAAGTGAAACTAGACGCTTGCTGCGTGTACCCAGACAGTTGTTATACTGAGAAGCACCAGCTATATTGCAATTGAGCTAAATGTTCTGCATTTGAAGTCGTACGAAATACAATTGAATCGATGTGCTCAAGCTATTCTGCCTTTGATTGTGTTTCTTAGAGTCAATTAATAGCTTGATACTAGTTTGCAGGTCTTTAGGGCGTGAAATGAGTCAAAGTCTTTATATCAACTAATAGACATTTCAGTCTATTTTCCTTAATCTTTGTTGTTGTTGTCGTTGTTCTTGTTTTTTGCGTTTCCCAAGCAAGAGGGACATTTTGAATTTCAGAGTTTTGGCGTTGCGTGACATTGAGCTACAAATGCGTTTGTTGAAAAGGTAAAGTGTGCGTACGACCCAATGGCCCATCAGGCCGGAGGTTATCCTGGTTTCTGTAGCATGACGTGACTAGGAGTATTTCTACTTCCCCCTGGATGGGATGCTAGTCCATCGCAGGGTTACCCCCAGCATTAAGTTCGCCAGTACCCATTTATACACCTGGATGGAGAGAGGCACTGTGAGAGTAAAGTGTCTTGCCCAAGAACACAACACAATGTCCCCGGCCAGGGCTCGAACCCTGGACCGCTCGATTTGGAGATGAGCGCACTAACCATGAGGCCACCGTGCCTCCCTGTTTTTTTCTTTGTTTGCCGAAAAACATGTACTTATCTCGTGATTTTTAGCCCATTCAGAAGTTAAAAGTATTAGGAAAAGTGCTTATGTAAATGCTTGTTCACTCAATACAGACAATCAGTCGCCTAGATAGCCAAAGTAAGTTCCAGATGTTTACACTATTTTTCGGCCGCAATGTTTGTTAGTAGTGTAGCACGCTCTTAGGGCAGTAGCCAATCAGCGTTCAGCAAAAAATGACGTGGCATTCTCTCAACCAATCAGATTGCAGCATTTGTTGACGAATAAAAAAGTGGGCGTGGTTTGAAAAAATTGATGACGTCACACGTCAAATGTCCAAATAAGGGTCGTCAGCTGCTCACGCGCGTCAAGGTCAAAGGTCAGGGGTAGCCGTAGTCGTCAGCTGCTCGTGCGTGGTCAAAGGTCAGGGGTAGCTGTAGTCGTCAGCTGCTCGCACACGGTCAAAGGTCACGGGTTGCTGTAGTCTCAGCTGCTTGCGCACGCGTCAAGGATTTTTGAGGAGTGTGTAGCGCGTAAAAGGTCTCAATTGACACGATTTAAATGTGAATAAGTTTTTAATTATAAAAGCAACAAATGTGTTTACATTTGAGAAACGTCGGATCTAATGTGAATAAATTTTGTTATAAAAGTAACAAATGTTTTACATTTGAGAAACATCGGGTCTAATGTGAATAAATTTTGTTATAAAAGTAACAAAATGGTTTTATACATTTGAGAAACGTCGGATCTAATGTGAATAAACGTTTTTTAATTATAAAGTAACAAATGGTTTTGTACATTCGAGAAATGCCGGATCTAATGTGAATAAATGTTTTGTAATTACAAAGTAACAAATGTTTTCACGTTTGAGAAACGTCGGATCATTATCTGTTGATCAAAATGTGAATAAATTTTGTTTTTTACTATTGATCAGTTCCTGGTGGAGCTACAACAGCTCCATCAGGGTCTCCATGTTGTCCATGTTGGCATCGTCTAATTCAGTCAGTCAGTTCCACTGGTAACCGTAAGGGTAGGTCCGTACTGTTTGGTGCGGGGTCCCACTCGGACCTGTTTGCTGGCGGGATCACGAGTGAAGAAGTAGGGGTTGACGACAGGAATGTTCCTTCGTTGGTCGAGCGGATTGGTCAACTCTTCCAGTAGGTTTTCTCTTATGACGTCATAGTTGAGTTGTTGGGAGCCGCGCACATTGAGAGTGAATCCTCGCACTTTGCAGCAGACTTTGCCGAGTTTGGTCTTGTAGCCGTAATTTTTGGCTCCGGCCGAAGTGAAGTCAACGATGTAATCGTCAGCGTCCAGCTTGTTGGTCATGTCGCCCAGGTAGTCGTCTAGGGGAATGTCAGCTTGACCGGGTTTGTGGGAGTAGACGATGGAATCGGTGTCGCAGTACAGCACTTGTTGCTTCAGTTGGTCAAGATACGAATAGAGCTTGAGACGGGCCCAGCAGGTGGTGAAGGCGGCCACGAAGATGTTGACGTGCCCATTATCGATTTGGTTCTCGTGCAGGTCTAGGTAATCTATTTCGAGCACGTCGTCGGAGCAGATCCAGATGGCTCGGATGTCGTGAAAGCTGTTGGATACCAAACCGAAGAGTTCAGCTGGCAATGTGGCAGTTTCCGTGTGTTTCTTGTGGAGGTTTTCTCCGAACTTGCCCCAGAAGAAGTTGAGCGTGAGTTTGGCCATGGCTTTCCGGCCGGGATTTTTCTGGATCATGGTGGTGTCGAGGGAGATACCTTCTTGTTCTTTGTATTGGCGTATGTAGAGTAATTTGTCATCTGGGGTGAGGCAACAGCTGGGGTACCCAGCGGATTCTTGTTTGATTTTTAGCCAGGTGTTGACATAGTCGGCAAAGAGACTCTTGCGTCTTTGCTTTGGGGGAAAATGCCACACCTCATGAATGTGCAGGATGATGTACCCCTGTCAAACAGTTTCTTGAATTTTAGGCGTGTACCAAGTTCCACACAAGGCGCATTGAGTCTCCGTGTGCGAGCACCGCCACAATTTGTCCCGCTGAGGAAGTGGCATTTGGTCTTGGACGCAGGAGCGGCACAGAGGAAAGGTGAGTTTACCGGCCTGGCGATGCAGTAGCACAGGATGGTAAAGGTGTGGAGGTGGAAGGATGTCAATGTAGGCCATGCCGAAGTAGTGGTGGATGTCTTGGTCGGTGGGGTTGGTGAGGATCTCGGGATGTCCAACGGAGTATTCGCAAGTCTTGTTGACCCACGGGTACAGGGAAGTCACGTCCACGTATTTGATTTGTTTGGCCTGGCTCTGGTTGACGGAGTGGTGAGGACGCACGGCAGTGGTTCTGCCACCAAAGAAGGCATTACGCGGTTCTAGGGGGTCCACTTTCTGGTAGGTGGCCAAGAATCATTGGAGGGCCTCTTTGGTCTTGACCTGCCGATCTCAATCGCACTCCCACATGATCTTGAGATGGTGGCTGTGCTGCTTCAGAAGGGCCTGTTTCTTTAGCGTGTGCTCGTAGACTTCTTCTAGGGTGCGATCGGTGTGGCAGATGGGATATCTGTCCCGTTGGCAGGGGAAACAGCGAGGACACCCGTGCCAGAGACAGCCGTGGAATTGGTACACGGTGTTGTGTACATCCAGGCCATCTACCAGGACATTTGCCACTCGTTGCTCACCCCCATTGTCAGCATGCTTGATGTGGTCTGCACGAGGCTTGTCGTTGTTGGGGCTGTGACGACGAAGGTGTTCCTGCCATGCTAGCCAATTGAAGGCCTTGGCGGACTGGTTGGACTGAGCCCCGTGCCAGCCGCCAGGAGGTTCGGAGGCGATGGTGTCGGGAGTGAGTAGTTTCTTGCACCAGAACCGGTGGCACAAAGAGGCGACCATGTAGCATTTTTCCATGGGGTTAAAGCTGGCCTTTTGCTTGAACTGCTGTTGGAATTTCTGGCAGCCTGCTTTGAGGAGCTTCACGTCGCTGATGCAGTAAGCCTCCATGTCCCTTTTCAGATGGAAGGTTTAGTTATTGTGGACCTTGTTGGCATACCAGCGCTCGAATTCGAATTTTTTCTTGGCAGACATACCGTCTCGATTGTAGCTGGAGGTTGGTGGCATGGGTCCCCGGTACTCTTGGTTTTCTAGGGTGTTGAAGAGACGAGGGAAAAAACCCTTGGTCAATTCTTGGATGCCGAAGGTGGCGGGAAAGTTGGCCAGTGGCATGGGAAGAAAGCAGAGCGGGTCCTTGAAGGTCAGGCGGTCCGTCTTGAAGGAGAGGATTTTGGTACCAATGGTGATTTGGTTGGTGACTTCTCGGTGATGATGGTAACAGTAGTCAAGGAGAAACATGCCGTTGTAGCCCTTGGCGTTGTGGAAGATGACGATGACGTCCTGATCGTCACAGTCTTGGTCCATGCCTATTGCCTCTAGCCAGTAGAAGAATTGGGTGGTGCAGTCGGGTCTGTAAAAGGACACTTCCTCGTCGTCTTCGTCCATCTCGGCACAGAGGAGGATGGGCGATTGCACTCCCTCCTGGTCCACGGTGGCTTCATAATCGGCGTAGACCTGGAGAGGATCTCTGTTTACCACCACACGACGATCGGGATCACGCGCTGAGGGTTCACTAAAGGGACGGCTGTTGACCTGGTCACGATTGACCCTCTTGGTTTTGGATTGGTCTTCTTCGGGGATGCATTGGATGAAGCATTTGTGACTGGACAGCATGACCTGTTTGCCGCAAATGCGGCACTCGCCCTTTCCGCACACATGTTGTGGGGCACGATGATTGCCACCGTGACGCACTTTATCGCCTAGTTGGTAGACATGACAACAGTCTGGGCACTTTTTGTGGGTGTTGCAGATGGATTTGATTTTTGAGTCCCGTAGTAGCAGGTGGGAGACTAAGCATTGAAGAAGTCACGATGGCAGAGGGTGCATAGTTTAGAAGGACACGGAAAGTTGTTGGTCTTTTTAGCTTCGATGTAATCAGGAGAGTCCTTTCTTTTGCAGGCGGGGCACCATTTGCCTTTACACGGATGATTTTTAATGTCATCGTGGTTGTAGCTGCAGTTGCGTTCATGGCAAAAGTATGATTTGCTGAAGAACCCGCCGAAGGAATTGCAGCCGTCGTAGAGGCCGTCCTCCTTGATGAGAAGAATGCACTTGTCCGAGTCTACGGGTTCCGTGTAAATGATCATGTGCGGCGGGTCGATGGACAGGACCTTGATCTGGTACCCGGGTAGCGCCACCTGGAACATGTCAAGTTCTTTTAGGCTGCAAGGTCCTTCGGGGACGTTAGCCAAGCGGTGGAGTTCCTTGACCAATCGCTCTTGGACAGGGCATCCCTGTTCGAGATTGTGATAATCGTGATCTCGAGCATTGCTGTTGGTGTCGGCCAAGGCTTTCATGGTGACAATGGCGTGCGCGTAGCAGAGTTGGTCTTTGTTTTTTATGGTCACGCATGACCGTTTGAGGATGCCCCGGACGGCGGCTTTGCTGGGTCGGTATTGCTTGCCATGACCACTACCAGGACCGGGAGTCTGGATGAAGGTGGTCTCCACGGTGAAGGTGTCGTCTGGGGTGAAGTCCTGGTTGGAGTTCAGTTTGGCCGCAAGAGACTGGAGATAAGTGTCCAGTCTTTGGCTGCCTTCTTGGAATTCGAGCACGCTGAAGGTGGCGGATTGGAAGGCGTGCGTGAAGGCACTGGACTCCATGGTGATATGCACGGTGGAGTGGGGAGTCAGGCTGGGATCCTGGTCGATTTGTCGCTGGATGCATCGTTGCAGGGCACTGGTCAGTTCTTGGCCCAGGTTGTCCCTGGCAGTCACATCTCGGTGTTGTTTCAGAGTGGCTTCGTATCTACGTTTGTTCACCACATGTCTCCAGTTGCGTGGGGCGCCTAGAGGTCACAGTTCAAAGTCTAGGAGATGGGTGTTGGCGCTGCCGCCATATTGCGTGTCGTCATCGTCCGAGAAGGCTTGCTTGTGTGATCTTTTACTGTTTTCGTTTAAGATCTGGTCAATGGGCGGATCGAAGATCCAGTCGTCGTCGTTGTCGTCGCGGTCTTGGTCCAGAGAACGAGTGTGATGTGGAACGTCGAGTCTGGGCGTGGGCACTGGGGAGAGTGACCAACTTCGTCTTGGAGTCTGCAGACATGAGGACACACTGATTGAGGACGCGTACAATGCTTTTTTTTAATGAGGTCAAGCACAAATGTTTTTTATTGGCTAATAACACATCCAATAATACAAGCATACTTCTCTCATCATATACATTGTCCATGGCATGACCTAAATTGACCCTAACCATACTTTCTTTTTCTTGTTATGACAGTTGACATAACAACCGTGGACAGTAGTGTGATGGGGAATGAATGGTCCGTAAAACGCTATACATTGGGGTCTATTACATTTAAACCATTTTACTTCTATGTGACCGTGTCCCCATTCTCTTTTCAGATTAGTGTAATATAAAATGTCTCTAAGAATCTTGCAATACAGTCTGTTCCCTCTTCGGTCAATGATATGTTGCCAGGTAGCCAACGAAAGCACATAACACTATTTCTCGGGGTAGTCTATCCCAGTGACTCTGAAAGAGATTTATTATATCTGTAATATCTGTATAAGTTGTATTTAGCACTGCGTAAACCGATGGGGTAGAGGAACGACTTTACAAAGGGGGCGCATTCCATAGCAGCTTCGTAAGTGTTGACTATATACGTTTTTTGAGGTTTATCGTCAATGTAACATCCATATATATTTTCAAATATTGAAATTGTTCCTTCTTTCCTCGACAGCAGGGGAAACCACATCGACATACAACATTCTTAATGTGTCCTATGCCCCATTCTTCCTTCAGTTTTGCATAGTCTAGGATTTCTTGGTGAAGACTGCGTAACAGTTCATTATTTCTGCGGATGAGTTTGGGTTGTCAGGTAGCCAAGGAAAGCATGTAATCCTGTATTTCGGGTGGTAAGCCATCCCAGTGACTCTGTAAGAACCAATCACACATCAGCAGAGAACAAGAACAATTTTTTCTCGTCTACATTATTCAAGGCATCTTTAATGCTGCACCCTAAATACAGTTTCTTTAGTTCATTATGGCGACTGACATAATGACCGTAGATATCCATGTGATTGGGCATAAATCGCCTGTATAACAATTTACAAACGGTTAGATAACATTTTCGCTTTTTTATTTCTACGTGACCGTATCCCCAGGCTGTCTTTAATCTTGCATAATCCACAATTTCTTCATGAAGCCTGCCCAATAGTTCCTTCCTTTTCCGATCAATAATGTGTTGCCGCACGGCTAGCAAAATCACAGAACACTGTATTTCTGTGGGTAGCCAATCCCAGTGACTCTTTTCAGTCTAGAAATAGTAAAGTGGACTTAGCGTTGTCAATTCTCTACCCTAAAAAAAAATTCTCTCTCGATCTCACTTTCGCATCTGTCAATGAGATTCTTGGATTTTCAGGTGGCAACCAATCCCAGCAACTCTATCAAATGAATTGTATTGACAGAAATAAATTGAAGTATTTAACTCGCGAAACTTGCCTGGTTTTGGTCTAAACGACCACTGTTCATATTTTCTCGTTTCTGCATTGACTATTTCACGCTCCCTTTTCTCCTCGAAGGCGAGTTGCGACTCAGCGAGTGACATAATGTAGGCTTGGATTTCGGGTGGCAACCAATCCCAGCAACTCTATGAAAAGAAAGGTGATGAACAAGGCATGACAAAAGGTGTCGTACGAATCTCAAGTCCAAAACAAATGTCTAGTGGGGGTGTGACCAGACTCAGTCCAAAATGGCCATGAGTGCACTTAGCATGCACAACGAGTGACAGAGTGGGCAGTACAACTTCTCAGCCATCATAGCTTTGTTCAATTGATCACCGACTGCCTTGGTGAAGCAATTGTAATGAACAAAGTAACGGCAACACTTGGTTCAAGTGGGAATCTCAATACTAAGGATGACTTGGGCGCATAGGGTGCACGTTAAACTGTCCATTTTTTTTAGATACTCACTGCTTCGTATAGGTCCATAGGGTGATTCATCTCATCGTCGGTCAGCTCAGCCATGATCAGCGCTCGTGGCAAGTGTACCATTTTTTGTCAGGCCGCTCCTTTAGTAATACGTGTGCATCAGCGGCTCGGGTGGCGTCAGCAGCTCGCGCACGGACAAAGGTCGGGTAGCTGTAGTCGTGAGCTGCTCGTGGTCAAAGGTCAGGGGTAGCCATAGTCATGATCTGCTCGCGCGCAGTCAAAGGTCAGGGGTAGCCGTAGTTGTCAGCTGCTCACATGCGGTCAAAGGTCAGGGGTAGTTGAGTCGTCAGCTGCTCGCTTGCATGAAAAAAAGGGAGGACATGGCCAATTTAAGGGGATATGGGCGTTAGCGGATCTATAAAGTTTTTACTATTGTGCGCGTGCTGGGGACTAATTAAAAAAGCATTTAAAGCCAAGATTATAACAGAGATGATAGCAAAAACACTATTTGCTTATTACATATAATTAAGGACAAGGTGTAAAATATACAATTGCAAAACTTGTGTGCAACAGTATTACAGGAATGATTTTACATGATTCATCCTTTTGAAGGCATCTTCAAATTTGTCGATGGCTAACAAAACGTGGCGCTTTCGTCCTTCGTCTTCGTAGTAGCCGCTGATACGTAGTCTGTTCTTGGCATTTCGCAGTCTTAGGCCACCTAGGCCCCAGGCCTCTTGTACGTGCCAATATAGGCAGATTTCTTTGTTTATTTTAGTTAGCAGTTCTT
Source organism: Orbicella franksi (assembly GCF_964199315.1). Lineage (NCBI taxonomy): Eukaryota > Metazoa > Cnidaria > Anthozoa > Scleractinia > Merulinidae > Orbicella > Orbicella franksi. Next base: position 3,204,234 of record NC_138154.1, on the reverse strand, counting down.
GTCTTCGCTGCTCATGGGCAAGTTGACTTTCAGCCAACTGGATAATGGACTCTTGAAGTTCTGGTGGTAGCCAGTCCCAGTAGCTCATCTGTTTTTTATACCAATACAAAAAAAAATTAGTTTAAGGGAATGGAGGGTGACACAACGACTAGGGAGGGGCAAGAAAATGCTGGTGACGCCATTGGAGCATGTGATGAGCTGATGCCAGCCTAGAAGAGCTCGTGGTTTTGGCATAACGTGCAGTGAATTTGAGTAGATGGGCGGGTTTTTTTTGAGCGGTGCAAAAAAAACATGTATGGTTAAACCACTGTTTGCGAAATGGCTGAAATTACTGGAAGAACAAACAAACCCTGAGTTTGACTGTGCAGGTGAGTTTTTGTTTCAGCATGTTATTTCTCTCCAACGAAGAGAGAGACCCGAGCGCTCGGTGTTGAATGGAAGTGAGAAGCTTGGCACTTGCTCGAACAAAACTACCCAGTAGGTTTTTTTAAATATACTTGCAGTTAATAAGAAATGGAAAGCCAGTCCATCACCTTGTTCTAACTAATGTATGGAGTGAAACTAAGCCGGTCTCAACGAAATAGGTGAGTTATTAGTGTTTTCCCTGGGTTGTCGGCCATTTGTGACAGTGTGCACGCTCGAGAAAAAAAGTCCATTTGTAGTTTTGACTGACATTTATTGCTTTAAATCAGATTTTTAGAACCTCATTGTAAAGGTTGCTGAATCCCCTTCCATGGTTACATGGGGTACTAATTCCATGAAATTGAGTCCGAACCAATGCAGGCCAAGTTGTACAATTTCTTGAAATTCGGTATTGCTTCTTGAAATGGCCGCTGAATTCCCGCTCGCCCACGCTTCAACTCGTTGGCGTTTATTTCGTTCTAAATCCTAGGGTGAAAAAAAACCGGTAAAATTCTGTTATTTTAAAAAAAGAGTTAACTTCAATCGAGAATTTCCACAGGGGCCTTACTTGGATCAACTCGGTTTTCATGCCCGTCAAGAGTCAGCGAATTTCGTACAAAAAAAATCTCTACTAGGTGCGGGTAGAGGGTTTAAGCATGAATCAAAAACATGAACTTACTTGATGTTTGGCCGTGACCTGGTCATCCTATTCAAACCAAAAGAAAAAAAATCACCATTAATACGGCGCTGTTCTACAACTTTCGATGCGAGTTTATTTATGTCGGGTTTTTTTTGGAGATAACGCGTCAACTGATGTAACTCACCTCATTCATCGATGGCTCACTCATTTTTTTGGCGCAGCAGACAAAAACCCAGCCAAGTCTTGTGAAAACAAAAAACTTTGTGAACTACCATACACGCCATCAGTAGATTTCAAAAAGTATGAACGCATCAGATTTTTTTGAAAAACGCCATCGATCCACGATATTTAAAAATAACTACACGCCATTTATGCACGGGTTCTCCCTGAAAAAACCACACTCGATTTGTTTACTCATTCTGCTTATTTTATTAAACAAAAACCCGAATGCGTTATTTACAACATCACAGCCAGAGCCAAAAAAGCCGCATTTTTGAAATGGCACTTGAAGGGGTTTTTTTTGTGCCACTGCCACTTTGAACGATTTTACAAAATGACACGGCTTTAATAACAAGCCATAAATGTTCTGCTTTGTCCAGTGAAAAATGTCTCTTTTTCTAATGGTTTAATACAAATGAGAATGCCACGGACAAAATGTCGTTGGCTAATGCTTGAAGTTTTGCTTCGTCTATAATCTTGGGACTTTGGATATCAATGACTAGTTGTACAGATACCAAGGGTGGTTCTTGCGTTGCCCTGGGCAAAGGTGTGTTCGGTTGTTGACAGATTCGCTGGTGTCGTCGTAAATGGTCTGGTCACTTGAATTTTTTGCGTCGGCAAACGGGACACTCGTAGCGCAGTGGTTCGTGTATATCTCGCTGGTGCCGTTTATAATGTTCCAAGCGGACAAAGCTCTTGGGGCACAGGCTACAATGTATCCTAGGCCTATTCGGGCTGTGTTTTTCTTGCATATGGCAATTCATGGATTTTCTTTGGGTGAAGGTTTTCTGACAGACTGGACAATCCATGCTATAGTAACTGGTACAAAAAAAATGCTTGCTCAGTTGGTAAAAGGTTTTTGAGGGGATGACGCTAGTCCCACATGCGTACCTGATTTGTTCAAAAAATCTGACGCATTTATTACGCCATTATTGATCACCCCCCCAATTTTTTTTTTCTCGTGGGAAAAAAATCATGAGGCTGCTGTGTTGATGACCAGTTTGTTGTTTCATAATTTCTTTAGCGCCTTCTAGTTCTAACTCGTGGCATTGTTTTTGATCGATAAAAAATGCACTCAAAATTGAATTACAGTCCAATTTTTTTTAATTGATCTACACAAAGTACAATGCTTTTTTTACAAGTTACACATGATTTGAAATACTTCCGTCCAGGAAATCTGGTTAAAAAATTCTTCCATCAAGTCAAAGAGTTCTGTGTTTTCCATTACAACTTCTGCAGCAAACTCATCAGTAATGGGCAGCTCTGGTTCGCTTGGGTCTGCTTCAAGCTGCTCTATTTCCCTTAGGTCTGCTTCAAGCTGCTCTGGTTCGCTCGGGTCTACTTCAAGCTGCTCTGGTTTGCTCAGGTCTGCTTCAACCTGCTCTATTTCCCTCATCAAAACTTTCACGGCTTTGGTTTGATCTGTGGGCGGCTCTGGTTTGCTCAGGTCTGCTTCAAGCTGCTCTATTTCCCTCATCAAAACTTTCACGGCTTTGGTTTGATCAGTGAGCTCTTTTTTTAGTTGGGGACACATTCGCTTGAATTTTTTGCGTGGGCAAACGGGGCTCTCGTGGCGCGGTGGTTCGTGTATATCTCGCTGGTGCCATTTACAATGTTCCAAGCGGGCAAAGCTCTTGGGGCACAGGCTACACTGTATCCTGGTCCTATTCGGTCTGTGTTTTTCTTGCTTATGGCGATTCATGGCTTTTCTTTGGGTGAAGGTTTTCTTACAGACTGGACAATCCATGCTACAGTAATGACTGATATGCTTGTGCGGATTTACAAGTCGCTTTTGGGCTGACGCTAGCCCTACACGCGTACGTTCATGATGCCCATTCACATTACGTGACAATTTCAACAACTCCACTGTAATTATTGCACCGATCACTGCACTAAACATTGCACCTTTGAAAATTCGTCAGAAGGAAACATTCTGTTCGTTTGCCCAGATCAAGCACAAATCACTCTGCACACTTAAAAAAACTTGCTGTGAATCCTCGTATTCAGTATTTGCATGCTCCAAAAATGACAGTGGTTATCACCATCGCCAACATGCAAGTTTTTTGAAGAGTTTGGAAATGGTGTTTTTTCACAAGCAGATAGCCAAAAGCATCTAGAAAACAGCTGTGTAAAGAATTTCATTTGTTGTCTAATGTTGTCGGTCTTTTGGAATTCAATATATGGTATTCATGCTGGTTGCTTTTTTTTTAATAGAAAGGTGTCGAGAGAGTTTGTCCTCTCAGGGGAACCCCTCCAATTCAGCCAGCATATGGAAAAAAGGTGTGGCCATGGTTAGACGGGCTGGTCCAAAAATTTATTTGTCCAAAACATTAATAGTTCATGCAAGCCCGCATCAAATTCTTCGGGAGTTGAAACTCTGAGTTTTTTCCTGGCTGGGCAGTACAATTTTTGTTTTGTCCCCATAAAAAGGTGTTTGGAGGGCAGTCATCTCTCTAAAACTGTGAAGGCTGCTCTGTCGTGGATGTTGAAAAAGCCTTTTTGAAATCATCGTCTGGATGAAACAACCGTGGAAGAGAGCAGTCTCATCTGCATTGAACATTTGTAAAATAAAAAATCTGCCTCTGGGGAATTTTTTTGGTCCATCCTGCGATCTGCACCTTTTCTTCCATAATAGATCGGAAAGCTCTGGTCAATTCGTCTCCGTCTATTTTACCAAGTTTGCCACTTTTTTTATCATAGGAATAATACTATCATAGGAAAAAAATAATATCATAGGAAAAAATAATATAGGAAAATAATAATATCATAGGAAAATAATAATATTATAGGACAAAAAATAATATCATAGAATTTTCTCCATCAGTCTGTACGTGGCAACGCCTAAAAAACCAATTGACAACAGGCTACGTATTAGCTGCTTCTAGTCTTGGAATCTTCCACGAACTCCAGGACACATGTAGACCACGTCCGCCCCATGTTTTATCAATCAGTTTCTTCAGTTCATCAGAACCCAGGCCCTTCTAATTGATATTTCTTTAGAACATATCTGTGTGTCTTGGTACATTTCTTCCAGCATGCCATCGGGATGGAGATTGCTGTAGCTGTCGCATTGGCGGGGCAAAACAGCGAGGACACCCCTGCCACAGACAGCCGTGGAACACCTAGCTGGTTCGAGTGGTGGGATCGCCTGCTAGCCACGGACATGCCTTCCAAAGGATGAATCATGTCAAATCATTCCTGTTGCACACAAGTTTTTGCAATTGTATATTTTACACCCTGTCCTTAATTATATGTAATAAGCAAATGCCCAAACAAATGCATTTTTTATGGCTTTATTTGTGATTTTTCTTCAGTGACATTTGAATTTTCAACACTGACGTTGAACTCCTAGCCGGTTCGAGTGGTGGGATCGCCTGCTAGTCGCTTGACAACAAGCTGCCTATTAGCGGATACTACGAAGACGAGGGAGGACGCCAGCTCACTTCTTCCAAGTCAGCCCCATGTTTATCAATCAGTTTCTTCAGTTCGTTAGATCCAGGCCCTTCTAATGGATTTTTTTTTTCTCATCGCATTTTTAGAACATATCTGTGTGTCTGTCTTCGTACATTTTCTTCCAGCATGCCACCGGCATTGATGTTACTGTATTGTTCCCAATGAGGATGGGGATGGCAACGAGGGCATCCGTGCCACAGACCGCCGTTGAACTCCTAGCCGGTTCGAGTGGTGGGATTGCCTGCTAGTCGCTTGACTACGAAGGACCAAAGCGTCATGTTTTGCTAGCGATGGCCAAACTTAAACATGCGTCAATACGACCAAGAAGGTGGCATTTTTTTTCGTCTGTTCCTTCATGTAATGCTGAGAACCAGTGAGCACACTGGTCTAAAAAACATCTGTGAGGGGAGTCTTTACCAAAATTGCATAATAAGGTTGGGGTAAGATTTTTTAAAATGTCAAGCCCTGGATTACCACATGTAATTTCAGGCCCATGTAGATGTCTAACAAAGCCAGCAGCAAGCTTTAAAAAATCTCAATTTCATTTATTGTGTATTCTCTTCCAAAAAATGTTACATGGAGATCCATAGGGTTGTTTTTGATGTATTGTGGTGGTGGTATATTAAATAGGGAAGCTGCCAGCATAGCCCCCATGGCTAGTACAAATTAATTATAAAAAAAATATACATCATCCGTGCAGTTGTAGTTGGTCATCTACAAAATAATCACACTCTTGTTTAAGAAACTATAAAAAATCCTTCCAAAAATATCTCGTCTCTTTGTGTGGAACCTCTTCTTCTGGGCTGGAATTTTTTTCCCCCCCTTTGCCAGAGCTAAGCTCAAAGTGAGATGGATGGTGTCGAGGTCAAGTGTTAGGTCTGGTTCCATTAGCCATAAACCTCTTGAGGATGGTTTTTGAATTCACATAAGAAGTCTGTCTGGGTAAGTTGGAGGCCATTGATCCAAAAAATAGCTTAGTGTAGTCATGTAAAAACTTGAGAGGACCAGTACCACTGACAACGGTGCTGTCTAAGCCGTGGGTTGAAGACAATTTCAATACTGTCAGTGTTGACTTTCATTGCCTCAGCAAGGGAAGTAGCACCAATGCCCTTGGAATCCAAATTCAACACTGGGAGAAAAAAAAAACAATTTTTTATAGGCTGATGACTGTAATGCTTGACTCAGGTGTAGTGTGGTTACTTTACAGGCTGGTTCCAATAGCCATGTACCTCTTGAGGATGGCTTTTGAATTCACATAATAAGTCTGTCTTACTAAGCTTGAGGCTATTGATCCAAAAATAGTTTAGTGCAGTCAATTAATCAATGCATGAAAACTAGAAGGTTACCTCTCGAGCTCTCTCCAGGAGCCCCTTGTTCATCATCATCAAACCCAACCTGGAACCATAAAAAGACAATTTCAATTCTGTCAGCGTTGTGTTGACTTTGAGGGCCTCAGAAAGAAAAGTAGCACCACCAATGCCCTCTGAATCCAAATTCAACAGTGAGAGAAAAAAAACAAATTTTTTACATGGTGTAACATGCCAGTAAAGGCTCATTTTTTGGTCAAAGACTAGCAGAACCCACGAGCAAGACATGATGATAATATAAAAAATGAAAACTCCTATACTCTAGCTGGTAAATGTTCCAGCTATTTTTCATAGTAATAACCTTGACTGCTCTCTTCTTTTTAGCTGGTACTTTTCTTGCTATTTTTTTCGTAGTGATCTTGTAATAACCTTGACTGCTCTCTTCTTTTTAGTAGCCAAGCAGGAAAGGAAGTAGGTACTTTTGGTCACTTTGGACAAAATTTTGTACATCCTCCCATTTTCTAGGAGACTGGGGGAAAACATTATTAGGTTGCAGATGCCAACCTTCCTGTTGATTGAGGTTTCCAAATCCATTCTCTGGGGACTTTTTTGGCCAAAAGCTTTGTCGAAGTATTTTCTTGCATTTGTCTCCATTTCCTTCTATATCTTTTTTCTGTCTCTCTGGACAGTATTATACCAGCCCAGCTAGCAGTCAACAAATTTTAAATGGACTAAAAAATGTTACTACTATCATAAAAAATATAGCACAAGAAAAAATAATAGAATATAGTATAAGAAAAAATAATACCATATAAAATGTACACACCTTAGAATTATTGGGTTCTTATTCTGTGGTGGAATTCCCCTCTTCAATATAGGTCCTTGTGCAAAAAATGGACCAGCTTGTTGGTCAGATTAAAAAAAACAAATTACAACATCCATTGGTGTGCCCTGGCTTTACTAACCCCCACTGTTCAAACTGCAGAGTACAAACTGATGAATCTTCAGTTGATTACACTTGGTAAACTGCTAGGGAAAGAAGCCCATCTTCCTGACAAATGGTAGGCTGTGGGATTTTTTCAGTGTACATGAGTCTATATGGCGAGTTCTTTGACGACGTGAATGTGGACCAAAAAAAAAGGTTGGTTTGCTCACTCTCCTTTTAACATAATTTCTTTGGAATGACTGGTTGAGCTCCTGTTAAGAGGTTTGTTTCAAAGCCTTTTGGAAAAAAGGCTCTCGGTCTGCTTGGAAGCCTTTAGGAAAAAAGGCTTCTACTCAAATGCTTTGATGTTTTCAGCCGGCTGGAAGAACTTGTGGGTTAACATCTGCCAGCCCCCCCTTTTTTCCCCCCCAAAAAAATGGACATTCTACCAAGTAGCCTAACAGGTGCTTCATTGAAAACTGTTTATAATACTGATCAACAGAGATGGCTTGTTGTTAAACACATCAACCAAATAACCAAAAAAAAAATTATAATCTCTTTTTTTAATGGCAAGTAAAATGGAGAGTCTGGGTTGGATGGTTTTTTGTCCTTTCAAAGATTTCCCTGTCTGGTGCTGTCCAATCAGCATGATTCTACCAAGTAGCCTAACAGGTGCAGCATTGATTGAAACTGTTTGATGGTTTATATTTTAAAAAATTGATAATCTTTTTTCTGGCAAGTAAAAATGGAGAGTCTGGGTTGGATGGTTTTTTCTCCTTTCAAAGATATCTTCAGGCTGGTTTTTCCTGTCTTGTCCTGTCCAATCAACATGACTGAGCAGCCTTTTTTTCATCTTGTGCATAAAATGGTACTTGCAATCATCCTCCTATATCAAACCATGGCCCATCAAAGGCCAGGGGGAAAAAACAGTAATAACTCACCTATTTCGTCGAGACCAGCTTAGTTTCACTCCATACAATAGCTGGAACAAGGTGATGGACCGGCTTTCCATTCTTGTTAACTGCAAGTATATTAAAAAAAAACCTACTGGGTAGTTTGTTCGAGCAAGCGCCAAGCTAGAATTAAGGAGAAATAAAAATCTATGCTAATTAAGATCATATATTCAGACACTGTTATAGTTTTTGGTGTGAGTAGCTGCAGTTGTCCATTTTTCAAGAAGGTGTATTCTTTGATACCAAGATCAAAACTGGTCTCTGAAAAATCTTTTTTTTTGGGGGGGTGCCTAGCCTCCCACCAGTTAGACAAAAACAACTTGGATATTTTTAAAGTCATGCTCATTTTGTGTGGTCATTTTTGAAAAGGTTGACAGCCACAGAGAGCATTTCGAAAATTGTATATTTTTCAGCGAAGTAACATGTGGTCTATCTTGGAAGGGAGGGGGCAGACAAAACAAAATTATGACCATCTCGCCTTTACTCAAAGTTTTTTTGATTAACTTTCGAACATCACCTCGTGGTATCAAATAGGATTTACCCTCACACATGGCTGGAAATGTGCCAAATTCTGTTGCCTTTGACCCAAATCCAGCCCTATGAAATTTTACCAGTTGAGTATGTAGTCGAGGCTTGTCCACCGCCTCTCTTGGGTGGGGCCTATGTCTTTTCTGTAGGGGAATGGGAGCCCTACTCACCCCAAAAAAGGTCTCCTTACCCAACCGTGAACACATCTCTTCAATTGACCGTTTGTGGTATAGTGAATTATCCTTGGTATGTTGCTTGGAACTTGTTACCTACAAGCAGATGAGGGTTTGAAGGGAGGGGCCCTAAGGGGAGGGCAGTAAAATATTTTCTTCTAGAGTCAACCCACCCTATGACATTTTCGCTGAGTGCAGTTGAGAACAGTCACCAGTTGGGTGTGTACACGAGGCTTGTCCACAGCCTCAGTTTTTTTTTTGCTGGGGGTAGGGTGGGCATCTTCCCTTTGAGCTTTTTTCCCCACTGCTCAAATTCCTCTGCCATTCCCTTACACCCTACTCATTTAAATCAACAACAATATAAATAACATTTTTTAATTTCATCTGGACTCACAACTTTTTTTTTTCTCCACAGGTTTGACAAGCGAAAAAGGGGACTGGATGCCAACAACAACACACCACAAAGGAAGATTCCTCGTGTTGCTTGCCCTTCTTTTTCCATTCCTGCCAACCCGCTTTGAAACCAGCGTGAAATCTTGCCATGTTGACCAGTTGACCTGCCAGGTTAGGTAGCTGATCTGACAGGCGACGGCACAAATTTAAACGGTATTTGGTGATTTTGGAGACGAGTTCCTCGCTTTCCTCGAGAACAACCGTCTTCACCACCAAAACGATGAATTCTTTGACCGGATCTAGCGAGTTCTCCTCCTCCGGGTTCTCTGGGTTCTCCTGTGGGTTCTCTGGCTCCTTCTCCGGCTGCATCGAAGCTATCTGTCAAAACAAAAAATGTTTGCTCACCACAACTACTTCTCCCTTATATTAAGCTCCTAAAGATGGTGTCAACCGGCTACCCCTAAGTGTGCACTAGCAAACAATGTGATGGCGTATATTACCACACCCAAAGATGGCGTCAACCAGCTACCCCTAAGTGCACGCTAGAAAAGCAACCCGCTTTGTCATAATTTTTTTGCCCCTAAACATAGTAACAGAGAAGCGGAAAGCATATTTAGAAAAAAATGCCCAATGTATCAAACAAACAGCCAAGATATATTGTACCAAGCACCTTGAATATTCCCAACAATAAGCCCATGAGTACAGGGCCAAGAACCGCGAATCTTTCCCAGAAAAAAGCAGACTCTACCAGAAACGCTACAGAGAACAACACCGAGAAATGCTACAGGAAAAAGCTCAAAAATACAGAGCCGAAAACAAAGAGCACATCAAACAACTGAGGCGGATCAATCGTCCCCGACACCCTGAAAAAGCCCGAGAATATGCCCGCAAATACAAGGCCAAGTACCGCGAATTAATCCGAGAAAGATCCCGAATCAACCAGAAATGCTACAAAGAGCACCACTGAGAAAAAATCCGAGAACTAAACCGCCAATACAGGATCAAGCACAGAGAGAGCATTTGGGAAAGAGACAAAGTCTCCCAGAAACGTTATAGAGAACGCCACCGGGAAAGGATCCGACAACATCGCCAAAAACATCAAAACTGTCCACAGATAACAGAGACAATACCAAACCAGTCTCCAGAAACGGTCACCTCTCCACCCTTCCTGGCCTCAACACTTGCCGAAGAGATATTGTGTCGATTTAACACTGACACTGACCCAGAGAACATTGCGTTTTTAGCACTAGCCGTCACTTTTATGTAACTTAAAGCTTTTTTAACTCATGTTCCAGTTGAGTGGATGAATAAAACAAAAAATATAGTATCAAACGCCTGATAGTTTTTTTTTCTTATCTTAATCTCCTGGGCGCTAGTCAGTCTAGACAGATTTTTCATGTTTGATGAATAATTAGAATCTGTATTGAGCTATTGGCACCTGCCGTGGAGATCGCATGACATTTAGTCAGGTAGGCACGTACATTAGGTTCAAATCATCTTCATTAACAGGTTTTTTTGGCACTTGGATTATAAATATCTTTTCAAAAAAAACTCATCTGTGAACACCATTTCCCGTTAGGAACAACAAAGCAGGTCATTTTTACATTGACCGTGCCTTGGGTCCCGAAAAAGTCTCCGCCCCAGGGGAGCGCATGCACCACATCAAATCTTAGCATCCTTGGATGGCGTGACTGCGGCGTCAGCGTATAGAACAAAAAACAACAACTGTGATAATGGAGACTAACCACAATTTAAGCCCATTACGACAGGCCCTTCGACACGAGCAAGAGACGGGTGAGGTGAGCCCTACTTGGGATTTTTTAATTCTCTTTGTCTCCAGGCCTAGTGCAACCATAGTGTCAGTCCCACTCAAAAATGTTTTTTTTTAATAATGCCTAGATACTCAGTCACTGGGATCAACTACCGCTTGAACTCCAACAAATGATCCAGTGGATGGCCAATTGCCTACGGGCCCACGAACGATTAAAACAAGGCTGGCAGAAAATTCACCCCAACTTCGAATCCTGTTTTATCTGTGATCGCTTATTAATGTTCAGTGACGACCACCGTATCCTGGAACATTACCCACTAGCACACATCTGGAAACTGCCGCATTCTCATCACATACTCATCCATTTTCCACTTGGTCACCAATGGACATTACCGCATTTACCACGCATTTATCACCAAGAGTGCATGCACCAGTATTATCCCTTTTTAGAGCAGTCCTATTGTCCCTTTTTATAGAGTATCAAGAATAAAACTCAGCTTGGACGATCATTTACTGGGGCTCACACACGTCATTCATTAGCACGCCCTCAAATTAGCCACGTCAGCCCAGAATGTACTAGAAACATTAAGTTGTCATTTTTTCAGACTCATGTCATTTCCCAACCCAAGCTGCCTATGGTGTGGCGAAGGATTCTCTCCAAAACACAGAATTGATGACTATTTCCTTACCCCGTGTTGCAAACAATTCTTTCACGGAAGTTGTAGAGCCCTCAACATGTGGTGGCTACACCCAAGTCAAAGATTTTGCCCCCATTGTAAAACTGTGAATTTCGGCCAACCCTTTGTCCCTGAACCCAGCGATGACAGCTGCAAACGCAAGTTATAAAGAGGTAAGTGCTTCCATGGTCTAATGGTTAAGACATTGAGTTGTGGCCTCAGAAAACCAGGTTCGATTCCTGGCTGGGGCAATTTTTTTAATTTTTCCCTCTCTTTTTTCCAGAGACCCCTTGCCTGCAACATCCGTCTGGAAGAACCTCACCCCCACAATGATGCCATGCTCATCTTTCTCAACAGACAATTTACCTATCCAGTGTACTTGAGACCGGACCTCTCCGATATCTGGCCCTTCGGACGCATTTTCAAATCGTCTTCTGGCCTGCACGGAGAATTTCTCACCCCCAACGAAATGATATTATCTCTTGTACACTGGGGAACCAATGATGAACAAGCCCTCTACATGATGCAAAAAATCACCCAACAAACCATGTACATTGTCTCGTTAAAAGAACTTTATTAAAACATTTTCCCGTGCCATGGTTGCGTGATCTTTTACGCACTACGCACCCCACAAAAATCCTTGACGTGCGAGTAACTGACGACTACAGCAACCCCTGACCTTTGACCGTGCACGAGGAGCTGACGACTATGGCTACCCCTGACCCTTGACCACACACAAGCAGCTGACGACTACACCTACCCCTGACCTTTGACCTTGACGCGTGCGAGCAGCTGACGACTATGGCTACCCCTGACCTTTGACCACACGTGAGCAGCTGACGACTACGGCTACCCCTGACCTTTGACCTTGACGCACGCGAGCAGCTGACGACCCTTATCTGGACATTTGACCTGTGACTTCATCAATTTTTTTCAAACCACGCCCACTTTTTTATTCATCAGCAAATGCTGCAATCTGATTGGTCGAGAGCCCGCTACGTCATTTTTTGCTGCCCGCTGATTGGCTACTGCCCCTAAGAGCATGCTACACTACTTGTGTTGTGCAGAGGTACACCAACGTGGCAGCTCCATACTGGGCTCTGTTAATTTGTGCAAAATATTTCGACGAATATCTTAGTTTTGGGAAAACGCACAGACTTAAACAATTGGAGAAGTGTCATCTTTATTAATCTTCTATAACATCACAATTTCTTGATTTTATCCACTAAATGGTTTTCGAATAAATTTTTTATTGCATCAGGATTGCGTGACGGTGCAAGCCAAGAATTGTTTGCTGGGGTCAACGTATTAGTTTCTGGCGGCTTAAATGTACAATAATTCGCTACACGAGTTTCACTCTAGTAAAGACACAACTCTGTTACGAGAAAATAACGAGAGAGTATCGTTTAGTTTCTCAGAGTGTTTTACTTAGGTGTACTCGAACAGGTACATTTGTAAACAAATTCTCTAACCTTTCTGCTCTTGTTGCTCAGACATTCTTGAGTTCGTGCTTGGATTCTGCTTGGTTCACAATAACATCTAAAAGTACGATGATGCTTCTGAAGATGCATTTTATCAAGTTGAAGAGTTGATAGCCCCAGTTGATGGCTCCTTTGGTATAACATGATTCTTGATAAATTCAGTCAAAATGTTTGCTCGTAAATTGATCTCTCGTAAGGCTTTCAGTGACCTGTTCCAAAAATGCTTAATATCCTTTAGTGTTGGTCTACCTTGAACAGTGTGTTCGTTTGTATGTGATTTCATCGCCCTAGAACTCATGGAATCCGTGCTAACTTTCACAACGACAACTGCTGTAAATTCCATGTGCTGTACGCAGCACGGGTGGCACATGCGCTTTAGAGACCAGTCGGCGATTTGTGACTGAACATGGAAAAAAATGGAGCCAAAATTTAAACCCAGGCCTCACTGCCTGGGTAAAAAGTAAACTTTCAGACTTGCCCTGTGCAAGCAAAATTTGACTCGGAACTGTTTGTCTGAAGGGCAAGTTAGAATTCAAGTTTTTCCTCGATCCCTGCTCACATTTACTGATTACATTCCTTTCTCTCTGTCAGTAGATACAGACATGTTGCCTATAGGCAATACACATATTGGATTCAGAAGAAGCTGGGACGAAAAATTAGAATTGCAAATCCATCTTGTGGTGTGAAAAAAATTAGGGAGAGCTTCCCAAGTGAAAGTAGAAGCTATAAGGGCTTTGAATATGCCCATTGACAGATTGTCAATCTTTATTATAGTCATCGGGTTTGTTTAACCTTCATGTACTGTAACTGCCATAATTTGTAACTTATGGTGAGGGCAGGTAACATCATACCTTTTAGGGTTAGAAAGTTGATGTTTGGTCCATTTGGTCCATTTGGTCCATTTGGTCCATTTGGTTTGAGCTGTCCTTATTCTGGACTGGTTTTGAGTCGTTGCTCACTTGAAGACATTCGGTTTGTTTGACAATACGGCGCTCGAGTTTAAACTCTCTGATGAGTAATTAATTATTGTTAATTTGCATGTGCAAGAACTTACGAGAAAAATGGCCCATTATCGACTTATCGCGATAATGGGTTTTATGCTGAGGCGGGGCCTTATCTTATCTTACAGTACAAGCTGCAGAGGTAGATAGCCGTTAATGGGCTAGACACCACACGCAGAGCAAGCTTTAAATTCGTGTGCTCTGCTAACCCTCTCCCCTTTTTCTGCCAGCGCCGATCGTGATAGCTGTTTAGCCTTAGAAGTGTACTTTACTTTCTTTCGTCGGCCCTCCACCATCCCCTGAGCTCCTCCTCTGCTCTTGCTACCTCTTACTGGGCTGGCTGTTTTTCGCCCCAACTTTATTCACTGAATCAAATATAGCGATGTTTAATTGATTAATTTGACACCTTAGCATTTGAATGGTTTGAAATAAACGCCACGTGAGTGGCCAAATTAATCCAAACAAGTGATTCAGTGATTCAGTGGTTTCTGGCCGCATGCACGACCGCGATTATAACCATTTCATTATAGTCTTTTGTGCGCTGGGTTTATAAATAGGCGTCGCTCTCGGCATAAAGAAAGTTATGTTGGTCGAGGACATGCAAGTGAGTCGCTTAAATCGCCTTATTTCTGCTATATTCTTATTTTGTATCTTTGTGTCATGGAAAACCGGTGTCGAAAAGAATTCACCAAAAATAATTAATTACTCATTAGAGAGTTTAAACTCGAGCGCCGCATTGTCAAACAAACCAAATGTCTTCAAGCGAGCGACAACTCAAAACCAGTCCAGAATCAGGACAGCTCAAACCAAATGGACCAAACGTGGATCCATGTGCTTATGGATTTCAGATGTTGCCCTACATCATGATATTGAGCCTAACCTGGGCCCGACCGCAAAGCCGAAGTGTTCTTCTTGCGACAAGACTGTCAGGAAGAATCAGGCGGCCATATTATGCAAAGGCTGCAAAAGAAGCTATCACGGCAAGTGTGTGGGGCTACGAAGGGACAACACTAAAAGACTTCACAACTTTCAAGCAGACTGGAAATGTTTGACTTGTTCTCTACCACAGTTTAGCTATTCATTCTCCCATTCATTTAATTCAAGCAAACTTTCAGATCATGGGCATTTAAATGATGCGAATAGCAACTTCTTTGACACTTTGCACGGATATGCAAATAAGAAGTTTCAACATAAACGCTCTCACTGGAAAATTCTGTGAACTTCAGGACTGGATCAAAACGTTCGACATTTTGTGTCTACAAGAAACGAAGATAGACGCATCATTTCCAGATTCCCAGTTCGCGGTCAAAGGATATGAATGTTACCGTAAGGATCGCAAGAAAGGCGGTGGAGGTATTTTATTGTATGTTAGCAAATCCATTCCTTCAAGCCAAGTGAGGATTAGAAGCAAAGCAGTGGAAGCAATACTCGTTGACATTCAGTTTGGATAGTGACTTATGTCTTTACTTAATGTTTACAAACCACCGTCAGTAAACAACCAGACGTTTACGAGCGACATGTGCAAAATTTTAGATGCAGCGATTTCAAACCGAGCTAGTGTGTTATGTTTGGGAGATCTCAATTGCAATATTCTAAAACCACAAGACAGCGGGAAACAAGGTCGAGCTTTCTTAGATATCTGTGACATCTACGGCTTGGACAATCTCATAAATGAGCCAACAAGGATTTCAATTTCTAGAGTCTTGCTTAGACACGATAGCAACAAATTCTCCAACATTTGCATTAAAATCAGGAACAATGGAGACAGGCCTGAGTGATCACAAACTGGTCTACAACATTCTTAACAAGAAATTATCCAAACCAGAGACCGTTTTTACAAAAGGCAGGTGTTTTAAAAGCTTCGATGCGAATGCTTTTAATAAGGACCTTGCATGTGTGTCGTTTAATGTGGTGTATGTGTTCGAAGACATCAATGACATCTGTTGGCCTTGGGAAAAGATGTATACCGATGTGCTTGACGATCGTGCACCCATCAGAATGAGAAAGCGTAAGGCGGCTTCAGGCCAATCCAAATTTATTACATTGGAGATAAGAGAGGCCATTCGGAAGCGAAACAGTCTAAAACGAAAATTTAACAAAACAAGGAAAACAGACGACTGGGAAGCATACCGAGTGTTAAGAAATCGCGTGGTCTCCATGAGGCAAAAGTCTGTGAAACATTTCGATCATCTGTGCTGCTCACGTGCTGGAAACTACAGGGCTTTTTGGCAGTCACTACGTCCTCTTTTACACACAAAGAAACGTGCGCAAAGCGATTTGATCATTTTAAAAGGAAATAGCAGAATGATTATCGATCAAGCTCAAGTAGCAGAGATTTTTAATGACTATTTTACAAATATCACCGATAGGTTAACAATTGATTCATACACTTCGTTCCAACATCAGTCACATGCCTCTTGCTTACCTACGAACGGTATAGCCAGTAAGAGCTTTACTTTTTGTTTTACAAATCACCACGAAGTAAGGCAAATACTCAATGACATCAAGGCAAACAAAGCCCAGGGATATGACTTAATTCTGCCATGCGCAGTCAAAACAGTGGCACCATCAGTGTCTGAACCGCTAAGTGATCTTATAAATACTATTATTGCAATGGCAGAAGTCCCCAAAGGGTGGAAGTATGGTCAGATTACACCTTTACACAAAAAGGACAGCGTGTTGGACAAAGCAAACTTTAGACCTGTCACCGTGCTGCCCGCATTCGACAAAGTGTTTCAACGCATTGTCCATACTCAGATGAGTAGTTATTTTGATACCATTTTCCACGATTATACGTTCATGTATTGGAAATTGCATGGCTGCCCTGCGGCGTTGTTAACACTTACTGAAGAGTGGAAAGAAAAACTTGATCAATATCACGTTATTGGTGCTGCTACACTGGACCTTAGCAAGGCATTCAACTGTATCCCTCACGATCTTCTGTTGGAAAAGCTTAGATTTTACAGACTGGATGAAAGATCATGGTCCCTCCTTCAGAGTTACCTCTCACATCGCTACCAACGAGTCACTGGGAAACAGTTTTTCATTGTGGAATGTCGTTCATAGTGGTGTATTAGGACCGCTTCTTTTTAATATTTTTATGAACAATTTGGTCTATGCTATAAACAAGAGCAGCTTATCAAGCTTTGCAGACGACACCAATTTACATCTTCAAACGAATGTCCCCATGCAGTAGAAAACATGATTAACCAAGATCTGTTCAATGCCACCTCTTGGTTTAAACAAAACGGAATGATTGCCAACCCGACAAAATATAACACCATGGTGTTAGGAAATGCTAATCAGTGTGGCATTAGCATCGAATGTGCGGGTAAAGAGATTCCAGTATCCAAGGAGATAAAACTACTGGGCATAACTTTACACAAAAAACTAAAATTTGATTCACACATTGCGGACATTTGTTGCAAGGTGGGGAGCCAAATAAATGCTCTAAGCAGGTTAAAGAACATTCTACCTTGCAAAATGAGGGAATTCTTGTATCGAGCTTTTATTTTACCATATTTTCTTTTTGCAGTCAGGTTTGGTATCACTGTGGAAGAAGGAATATAGAAAAACTGGAAAGAACAAATGCGAGGGCCTTGAGATTTGTTTACAGCGACAAGATCTCGGATCAACATCAACCTTAGAAAATCATCGCACTCAAGACATGTTACTGACTGTGAACAATATTATTCAAGGCAGGGCTCCATCCAGCTTCAAAAATCTTATAACTGAGAAGAGAACAGCGTACAATCTTCAGAGACATTTTAATCTTTCCATACCTAAAGTGAACACTACCAGATATGGTCTTAAGTCGTGGTGTTATGCAGCAGCAAAGTACTGGAATATGCTACCTCGTGATATTCGTTCCATGGCAGGCTCAAAACACTTTTTGAAAAAGATTTGGTAAACTGATTTTCATGTTTAATACACTTTGATTATATTTTATCGCTTTTAGCTCGGGTTTTTTTTTGTGATTTTTAAATTAACTTGATGTAAATACCTTTTTTTAAGCTCCTATAATGTTGTACATTACTTAATTTAAATCATGGAACACCTGGAAACTAGCGAACAGCTAAGCGTGTACTTGTCCACGTTAAATAAAGTATGTCTATGTCTATGTTTGGCAACACATTGGGTTTTGGCAAGTCAAAAATTCTCACTTTTCTGTCACAACTTCTATAATCATTTTTAACTGAATGTTCAGTTCTTCCTTCCTAAACAGCAGGGACATACACCACTCTCATAAATGGTGGCCAATTATAAATTCTTTTGCAAGGTTAGTATTAAAATTAGCCTTACTAACCTCATTTTGAAGATGGTAATTCAAAAGAATTTTTACTCTGAAACAAGGTTAGTAAGGCTGATTTAAATGCATACAAAAGAATTATAAATTGGCAGCCATTTATGAAAAGGGTCTATTCAACTAAAGTATGAAACAATGTGTTCATTACACATGTATCAGATTAAATTTGATACGTACAGTGTTATTATATGACATGTAAACTTTGGCTAAGCTGAAGGTTAGGACTTGTCGTGTTTACAGTGGCTCATGGAGAATTTAGTAAGAACCTGAATTACTTTTTGAATCATGATTTCTGCTGTGCCGCAACTTCTTTTTCTCACCTTGGGTGTTGGTTTGTCATAATCATATCAATGACAAATTTACAGTACTCAGTCTTGTACAATTACCACGTGAACAAGCCTCTTTAATTTCTTTTGCCACAGCTGCCCCTTTCTTGTACTTTGGATATGACGCCAGCCACGGTCCAGATCCTTCATTCTCTCCATGTTTAACTTTTCTTTGAGGTTTGCTTGCATTTTCATTGAAGTGGAGGGCTGAAAATTGGAGTCTGAAAGGTTAACAGCAGGGTGTAAAAACTATTTCTCCAAATTATTTTAAGGTCATCTGACATCCCTTCATTTTTATCTACTAGGTGATCAATGGACTTTAGTATATAAATTCAGTTGGACATCAAAGGTTTTCCTTGCTAGTGTTACAGGATATTGTAAGTTTGAGTTTTGACTATACATGTAGAATTGGTACAGTTTAGTTGGTGCAAGACTCTCCATATTCTCCAGACTCTACGTGCTTTAATTTGTGATTTCAAACATATTCACTACTGCCTGAAATACAACATCATCAACAACAACAAGCTTTATTACCAAATAGAAAAAAAGTTAAACTTTATTGTTGAGTCGGTTCGATTGAATGAGAGAGAAGCTCTTATTAAATGTGCCAACAAGTTGCTTTGATTTTCTTTTGTTGCATTGTGTCTTTTATTTTAATTTGGAGTAGATGCGGGGAGATGTGTTTTCAATCAGTCCACATTTTAAAAGTTGATTGTTTACTGAGTCGGTTTCATTGAAGGAAAGGCACTGCGGCACATTAATCAGTGTCAACCAGTGCTGCTTTGCTTAGCTTCACTGAATTAAACTCTTATTGAAAGCATCCCACGGACTCAGTGTCTTTATAAAATAAATTATCTTTAGTCTGTTCCATTGAACTAAACAGTATCTTTAGTGTAGTGAAACAGATTTAAAGATAATTCTAATATGTCAATGCGTTGTTTTGTTTTGTGTTTTTTTTTTCATCGATTTTGTTATCGTTTATAATGTGCTGTTTTGCTTCGGTAATATTTGGGTGCTTGGGATGTTAAACTTGCTTGTTGACATCACGATGATCCATTTGCCAACTCTAGATCTGTTTTGCACATTTATATTGCAAGGAAACATTGCTTTCAAATACTAATGTGAAGCAGGATGAAGCCAAATTTGATCCGAACTCTTAGTGAATAATTTAGCAATTTACCAAGTAACAGCAAGCACAATCAGTACTCGCTTATAAATTAAAGAAAGCCAAAATACTCAGAGCTAGTCCCAGAAAGAACTCTTACGCTAC
Organism: Orbicella franksi; assembly: GCF_964199315.1. Taxonomy (NCBI): domain Eukaryota; kingdom Metazoa; phylum Cnidaria; class Anthozoa; order Scleractinia; family Merulinidae; genus Orbicella; species Orbicella franksi. The sequence continues at coordinate 3,184,409 of NC_138154.1, read as the reverse complement.
AAAGGTAGGTAAAAGAGGATAAAAGATAACTGTTTCTGTTTTATTGGTGATTGACTTTCCTCAGATTGGTGGCTCCTAAAGGAGCTGTTTTTTAAAGTTCATCAAGAACTTTTAGTACTTGGTTGCTGCTCCATGTAATTAAACCACAGCTGGAATGACTTTGTACAAGACATGGTCAATATATCTCGCACATTTCGTTGCACCCACCTTCTTCCTCCAAAACTTCTTAATGCTGTCGATCAGTTCCTGTTTTGAGCGGGGCTTGACCTTTGTTTCCAGGTAGTATTTCAGCTCATGCCAGAGGTTCTCAACTGGGTTTAGGTCTGGGCTCTTTGGGGGGGGGGGGGGGATTGGCCACCAGTTGATCCCATTCTCCTCAAAGAAGGTTTTGGGTGCTCATGAAGTGTACTTAGGGTCATTGTCCTGCACGAGGCAGTGATCCAGGAGCTGCACGTTGATGAAAGGCACCAGATGGCTTTTAAGGATATCGCAGTAAAGGTCAGCGGCCATGATTCCTTTGAAGATGCAAATTTTCGTCCCACCTTGTCTGCTTATTCCAGCCCACAAGTGTAATTTCAGCAGGTGCTTCGGTTTACACTTTCTTCTTGTAGTTTCGCTGACTTTCCTGTAACATGTACGGCGGAATTGTTCAAGGGAGACTGAGCATTCATCAGTAAAAATGACGTTGTCAAAAGTATCGCTGGTCTCCAAAACTTTCTGGGCGAACTCTAAGCGTTTGACTTTGTTCGCATCTCTAATCAGCTGACAGTATCTTGTTCGTTGAAGAGTCCAGCCCTGCTGTTTTCGGGATCTCCGCACTGTTGATGGATGGACCACGACTCCACATCTGGCTAACTTCTTTTGGATCACGTGGCTGGTTGTTTCATCATCCTTCTGCATCTGATCTTCTATAAATGCTCTGGCTTCAGCATTTATCTTTCTGGGTCTTCCAGTACTCGTTCCTTTCTTTGTGGATCCTGCGAGTTTCAGTTTCTTGATTATACGCGTGACCGTTGCGAAACTGACTTTCAAATCTTCTCCTTTTAACAACTTAAACATCTCCACTGGATGAAGATTTTGTCGATAAAGAGACTCAATTCGAGTACGCGTGTAGTTTGACATGGTGGGCATGATTGCTCAGGAGTAACTGACGATCAATCTTTGAATGTATGGATATAAACAATGGTTGCCATGTTTACGTGACCATTTGCATCACACTGTGAGCATGGAGATGAAGTCTCAGGAGAGTTGATGAACTGGGTAAGTTTGAATTTTTAAATACAGGGATGTTTACATCTGTTTTCAAACCTTGTTCATAGAGCGAATTTTTGTGCGACTTTTCATTGCACTGCGAACTCTTTCTCTCGAAAGTTCGTTACTTTCAACAATATTTCGCATGAATATTCGCGTGGTCTTGTGAAGAAGAGCCCGAATTATCGTTTTGATTAAAACAATAGACCTTTCAAAAATTCATCAAACTTTGTACGAAAAATCGTTTCACTCGAAATTTCTTTAAATTTCATCGAAAAGCACTGCAAAGTTGCGAAAAGTAACGAATTTCATTTGCATTCTTTTTGCACAGTAGTGTATAATATATTAATACAAAAAAAGAGGTAATGTTTACTCAGGATAACTATAAAGCTAATCAAGCTGAGTAAAACTAAGTAATGTTTAAGTACAGGAGGTAGGTTGGCACTAAAGCTTGATGAAAGCAATTAATTATTCAATGAAAAAGAGACAAAAAGAAGAAATAAATAAATAGATAAATAAATAAAATAGCTAAACAAATACCAGTTGAAAACTCATGAACAGTAGGGCTGTAAGATGTTTAGTTTGACTTTGTTTTTAAACGTTTTAAGGGGGAGGTGTTTAATGCTTTTGTCAAGGTGATTCCAAACTTTTACAGCTGCAAAGGGAATGTTGAATTTACCATAGTTTGTTTTGATGGTATTGATGTAACAGGTTGATTCAGAAGCAAGCCTAATATTGTATGAGTGTACAGATGCTACTGTTTGAAAGAAATTTTCAAAGGAAGATGGAAGAAGATTATAGTATAGTGATACATGAGGAGTGCATTGTGAAGAGTTACAAGACCAATTAATTTAAGGATCTTTAATTCCTTAAAAAGAGGCTCAGAGTGTTCATCTGGTTTTGAAAAAGTTATAGTAGGTGTAGCTCTCTTTTGAAGAGTTATTAAGGGTTTAAGAGTAGTACTATAAGTATTACCCCAAATTGATAAACCATAGGTGAGGAAGGGGTAGATAATTGAATAATATAATTGATGTAATATGTTTCTATTTACATAATATCTAATTTTAGATAGTACTCCAATACCTCTTGAAACCTTCTTGCTCAATTCGTGTAAGCACGGTATCCAGTTCAAACTGGAATCAAAAATGAGTCCTAAATATTTAACTTGATTATCAGATTTCACAGACATATTGGGGATACTAAGATTCAACTTATGAGCTATTCTTTGCGGAGAATGAAACACCACAAAGCTGTTTTTTTCAAAGTTCAGAGATAATTTGTTAGCATATAACCACTGGCTTACCTTTCTAGTTCTACATTTAAGTTGGTTTCTAAATTTAGAATGCTAAGATTATTAAGAAACAAGTTTGTATCATTGGCGAAAAAGTGAAATTCTAAGATATTGGAGCATTTAGACATATCATTTATATATAAAAGAAAAAGAATAGGGCCAAGCACTGACCCCTGAGGTACTCCACATGTAACAGGTTGGTAATCTGAATTAGTACCAAACAAAGAAACAAACTGTCTTCTGTTACTTAAATAAGATACAAAGCAATCATTTGGAACACCTCGTATGCCATAATACTCCAACTTGGCTAATAAAATTTTATGGTCAACTGTATCAAATGCTTTACATAGATCTAAGAAGATTCCACAAGAGTAGGTGCCATTATCAATTGATCTTTGTATCTTATCAGTCAAGAGGAGAAGAGCATGGGTGGTTGAATTTATGTATGTAGCTACTTTCAAAGCTGTTGTTTATGTTTGGAGATGAAAGATTAAAATGGTACTGCTAAAGTAAAAAGTAGTAAAAATAGTAGAGAATAAGTGCTAACAAGATAGTGTTCAAAACAAATAGCATGTGACAGGCTACCTTGCTCTCATTCCCTGATAGAAGAAGTGCGTGTGCTTCGGGGCAAAGTACTTTGTGTAAAACCTCCACCAGGGACGTCTGATCAGAAGAAGAAAACTTGGGAATGTCCTTTAACAAATACTTGCTGCTGATAACTGTGTCTAGTTCTTTGAATGCCTTGGAGCCTGTTACAAACAAGACGAAGAGTGTATCAGTGGAATAAATCATTAACAAAGTAAAATCTAGAATAATAAAGAAAGGAGGTGTAGACTCTGAAGCTATTCTTAACATCATCAAGGAGTGGGTTATTGGGTTAAAATTATTATTTATATTCTGGTGTAATAATGGAGTCTTTAATTTGTAACACAGTTCAAGGAAGGTGACCTGTGATGTGATTCACTGTTATCTGTTGTGGGGGAATCTGAAGTGTGCCTGGCGGTGCATTTCCCACAGAACAGGTTCAAATTACCAGTAATTTGTTACTTTTACCTCTTCTCAACCATAATAGTAACTTCCTGATTCTTGATTACAGCAAGGCCTCTCTTTAGACCTTCGAGCTCCATGTGGTAAAAACTTTTTACCTCATTAATCTGAAACCATTTAATAGGCAATATATTAGACCACTAATTTAGAGGCCAAAGCATTTTTTTCATCTTTTTTCCAGTGATGACTCCAGTGTCCGAAATCAATTTTTGTATCCTCCTCTTGATTACATTTTCTTCCATTTTAAGAATTTATCTTTTATTTGAAAAGGCAGCAGGGGTTACATATATCTGCCGTGAAAATGATATGTTTTTTCCGTTTTTTTTCTTTATAATAAAAATGATTATCGGTTATCTATTTCTTTTGCCAGGAAAGAAATAAATTCTGGTAAATAAATACTGTTAGCAGTTTTACATGTTTCATATAAACTGTAAATATATGATTGTATAAACTTCAAAGACTAATTATTTATTCACCTGCACAAGTTCAACAGCCAGAACTTTGTTAAGGGTTAATTCCACCAAGTGGTATGCGCCATATTTTGCTGAATGCCCTGGAGAGTCACACCTTGCATTTCCTCCAACATTGATTGATTTACCTTGTAGGGATTTCAGTAGACACAGCTGTTCATTTTCCCAGCATCTGTTTACAGCAGGGGCAAGATTGAGCCTTTGGAGTATGTAGTAGGTCTTCAGTGACATGTAAAGGACTTCAACCTGGTTAAAGAAGCTGGCCACTCTAGCAGGATCACTTCCGGTGAAGAGAGTACTTGAGTGGCACAAATCATGTTTCCCCATGGCAGCCTTCCATTGCATTGTTGGCTCATCCAGGTCATCAAGTGGCCATTCAAACATTTTGCAACAATAACTATCATAGAACCCACTATTTTTTCAATTCTTGGTACTGATGGTGGAAGGCACATGTGGCATTTTTTGAAAAGTTCAAACAATTTGCTCTCAAATACCAGAAATTTTCTTCCATGTGGTGTTGTTGCTTCCCTTATGTCCACAGTTTCTTCGTCCTCCTTGACAGTACTGTCTATGTGGTTGTCATTTAAGTCCTTATAAGTGTATTGGTGTAATATAGATAGGCACATCAACACTATTAGAGCTTTCTGATAATTGCAAAAACAGATGAACGCTAGTTTTTACTTGACTGAAAGCTACAGAAATACAGGCCTTGTATTTAAAAACAAAGAGTGTGAGTTATAATAACAGATCTTTCATAACATGCGTAAGCAACTACCAACCACTCATCTCCACTGCTGCCATCACTACAAATGCTGTCTGTATCGGACGAGTCTTCAGCGCATTCTATTAGGGACCTTTAGCATCGAGAGGATTTGGGACCGAGACAGCGACCGAAAGTAATTTTAATTTCCGGCATACGTTGTCAGTTTTGACGTGAGGTCGTGGGAAGCCTGTGCAGACGTCAAGAAGCTGTTTTCTGCGGTGTACAGAAAACGTGAGTGTATTTCTGCCTTTTACTCCTCTAGTTTCGGATTTCAGCTAGAAATGTTTTCTTAATGCCTTGCAGGATGAAGTGAGATTGATATTGATTCAAAGATGAGGAGGGGAAAATGATATTCTTTTACTTTCTTGCAGGTTATACTCGTGTGTTGTCAAAAGCCGGATTTGTCAATGGCAGGAACGTACGAGGGAAAACTGAAGTAAGATCCCAAAATTAAAAGCGCTTATAAAGCTCTGAATTTTACATCAATAACTTTTCAAAATTGAAATAGCTTTTCTCTGATAAGTTTCGACTTCTGACTTTTCTTTCAGGCAAATGGAGTGGATGGAAGAGCACGATGTGTTGTTAAGAGAAATATTAGGTAGCAGTGTTTGTTGTGAAAAAAGGCAGCCCTGCTCGTGGTCTGGCATAGGAGGCTATAGTAGAGTCATTCAATAAAATTGACTCTCCAAAGTTTCAACTTAAGGACAAAAGAGCAGTGAGAGAGAGATGGGTGCTTCTGAGGAAGAAATTTATGAAGAAAATGAGCAAGGAAGAAAAAGAGAGTGGAATCTCTGTGGATGATTTGACAGAAAGAGAAGCGCTGATTGAAGAATTAGTTTTGAGAGAAGATACTGCGACAGCTGACGCAGGTTTTGCCTCCAAACAACAGGATAAGGACAAAGAAACGGCCAAAGATATCCGAAAGAAAGCCATGGAAACCTTAAGGGAGACAAAGAAACGCAAATCAGAAAAGGATGCATCTCCAAAACGGCACAAGTCAGGCCAGAGATATGCACAGCTGCTCGTCGATTTTCTAAGAGAGAAAGCTGATGTTGATTGCGAAGTGCAACGACAAGAGCTTGATATGAAAAAGAAAGAACAGGAAAACCAGCAGCAAGTCATGCAATCACTGCTGCAGGAGCAGCAGAAAATGAATGAAGCGCTTCTTGCAGTGTTACAGAAAGTAATAGAAAAGTAATGCCAGTGATAAAGCATTTCATTTGAAGTTGTTGTTTGTTGCTTTTTACCTCCTTGATAAATAAATTATGTTAAGTTGTAAATGCCACTCAGTGTTAAGTTGGTTACTGAGGCTTGTCAGACACACCTTAGGGATAGACTTAAGTTTTTGAGGGAGAATGGGCAGCAATCAGTTTCTGAGCACGAATTTTTCCCCCCAAATTCAGGTCAGTTTTTCCACCTAATACATAAAAAAGGACAAGGGTACAAAGGCATGCTCATATTTTTGCGGTTTTTGCTGTGGAGAATTGCCATGTTTCAGAGTATATAAACTTAGCTAGACTTGAACCTTGCTACTCTTAACAATAATACTAATTTCCACCGACTGCTCAAAACTTACTGGAAATATTCCTCTAGTGTTGGAGGCTCCAGTTCAAAATATTCAGATGTCTGATTGCCATATAAACAAGTTATGGCATTGTGTAACACTGCACAGACAACATACATTTTGCCCACAGTGCTAAGTCCTATCTTCAGGTTCTTTTTGTAATCTAAAAACTTGAGAAAATTTATGATGTCACCAAAGATCCACTCCACAGAGGTGCGTACTGTGCTCATTGCTGTATCATATTCTTCCATTAGTGCTGTAAGATGGGCTTGTCAAAATGGAGCCTGGAGGTGAATGTGGAGGGGATATGCGGGATCACTGTAAACACACATAGGTGTTCCAGCTGGTGAAAAGGCAAATCTCTCTAGGTCATTTAACAATCCAGAATCGGCAAGCATCCCAGCATCATGTTTACAACCCTCTGAAATGCAAAGAAAAGGGTTTTAAAAGGTTATTTTAAAAGATAAAAGCAATAGTTCATCAAAGCAACTATTGTCTCACAAGAACCCTATACATAGGTAATAATGGTTTTCATTCCATTGCTCTAGTTAAATTTGGACTAATCAACAGAGAGCCCCTAGTGGTATTTCTCACCTAAAAGTACTGACATACTTGTAGGGCCTGAAAGGGTAGAGTTTGTGAGCTCTGGGTTCTAAAATAGGGCATATATATTTTTTACTTATCATTAGTACAGGCCTTAAAACCGAACTTTAAATTGATTATCTTTTGGCAAAGTTAGTGACAATCCTTAGCTTTTTGTGTGTGTAAGACTTGTACTATAAAGGATCTAGAACAATGCAAATGAAGTACTCACCTACTGGTCCAAAGATATTGCCAATTAATCCACTGGGCAAGGTAACAGACTGAAATTTCAGTCCATGCACTCTCTTATGTCCATTGTACACAACCCTTTGCCCAGTACCAGGTCATGAGATTGGCTGAACAGTCCCGTCTATAAAACCAAAGCTGTTGTACAGTGGTGCACCTTTCCTTGATACTGCTTCAGCATATGTCTGAAGAGCAGCGGGAGTCAGGACGTCTCTGTTCCAATCTGTGACCAGATGTGAGTGGGTTTCATAGATGTAATCTAAGACCTCATTTGAGATCAAACTTAGGACAGATACTGGACATGGAAATCAAGGAATTATGTCGCTGTATCAACAAAGATAGCTTGTCCACCTCAGTAGCAGGCACAGCCCTTCGAGGCCATCACATAGGCTCCTTTGTCTGCATTTGATCACAGGAGGAATTTGTAATACATCTGCAAGTCGGGGGAGATCAGCCTTCTCTATTCGAAATTCCGCCTTACAGTCAGCTTGGCCCATATCGTCTAAGTCGAACTTATCATACGACTTGTAACTGAAATCTGGATTTTTTGACAGAAAACAATTGTAAAAACGAATTCTTCATCAGAAGTGGTGTTCTCATTGTGAGATAGCAATAGCAGATCTCGGATATTTTTAAACTTGTTCATTTTTAATTAAACACTTAAAAAAAACTCTGGAAAGACTGTGCTCAGCGATGGCTGTCTAGTGCTGCCATGATGTGAAGGAAGCTGCTAAAGGTTTGTATTTGGCGGGAACAATGTCGTTCTCAATCCAGACCCTCTCCTACACTGCCATTGCCGTCGCTCAATAAATATGAGTTGCTAAAGGTCCATATTACTGAATTAGGGGAGACTTCTGACTTTTCCGGTAGGTCAACCTTTTGCTGGGAGATTTTTTGGAGTCTTCTTCACCCAAGGCACACTGAACTGCACTAGAAAGCACTGTTTTAAAATAATATCAAAGGAAATAATTAGCTGCAGCCTTGTGAGTGAAAATGTCATAATTTTGTCCTGACTTACTTTTAGGAGTAGTGGTTTGATTTTGGACGGATCTGTAGTTTATTCGGGTGGTCTGAGTTTGATGACTCCTTATCTTGAAAAATTAGAAATATAGTAATTATGCCAATGAGAACAAAATCTTGCATACAGTGTATCTTTAATAAGTACTACAAGCAAATAAGGTTTGTTGGGAACAGGATGTGCATGTGCAAAGTTTGCTCGGTAAGATCTCAGTTTTCTTACCTGTAACTGGTGGATAATTGCAGTTTGTGTAGCATTGTTGTAATTTATTTCTTTATATGTTTGTGAGGAAGTTTCTTCTTTCTCTGGAGACACTAGCACTGCAACTGATATGTTTCTGGGTGACTTAGGTCGCAGGTTTCCATTGACTGTAAATATACAAGCCTTCATTTTTGTAAGGGTCTGTTCAAGGGTTTTTTCTGGAGATTTCACATGGTTGTGAGAATCTGGTGATCTGTCAAGCAATTTGGACAGGACCTACGTTTTAATAAATCAGAAATTGATAATGTTAGTACATGGGAAACTCATTGAGAAGGGTGACAACGATATTACATAGCCTTCAAATTGTGGCTGCAGAAGGCTGCTTTCCAACTCTGTATCATAACTTAATTATCAACCAAAGCAGCTTTGCGTGGAGCACAAGATAGTTATGTCCTTTTGTCCCTGCGTTCTGCCGTAGAAGAAGCAAGTATTACCTAGCTTAGTGCAGCCATTAATATTTTTACTGAGAACTTGAAATTGATGCTCCCAATCAAACACATCACAAGCAAACTATTATGACTGAAGCTGTCTATTTTGTGAGGATATTGAAACACTCTATAGCTATGGGAACAACATTTTCAAGCCAACTCAACAACAAAAAAGAGATGTTAAACTAGTCATAGGTATATTAAACAATGCAAACCGTTACCTCCAAGTCTCTACATTTTGCAAAAGCTGAACGGACAGCTGAGCGACTCATTCCATTCTTCGAATTTGGCAGCATTCTTTGCTTGTTTTTCATCGTTTCAGTCCAGTTGCTTGATTGCAAGGTTCCACAGTGAAGTGGAAAATCGTTGGCACTGCATCTTTCTTGAGTACAAGCCGACGAGCCTTCAAAGAGGGCCCCAACAAACTCCTTGGGCTGAGTGATCGCGGAGTAGGAGCACGCTAAAAGCTGTCCGCCTTCCGAAAGGTTTTCATGGCCGAAAAATTGTCTGACTTTATCAGAAAATGCAGAAATAGATTGTCTACAAGTTCTGGAGACAAGACTTTGCCTTTGCATGGAGCAAAAAAACTCAGAGATCTTGCAGAAACAGCAGACGAGAACACAAACAGCGACTACGAGGCAAACGATGAAATCATGGAGGCTCTCAGCAAAATCAAACAATTTGGAGAACAACTGAACTCCATCATCACGAGACTGAGTAAGCTTGATTCAAGTGAAAGCTCCATCAGAAATATTGAAACCAATTTGGGGAACCTCAAAGCAAGAACGGCCAAGCTCAAAGAGTTTGAAGCAACGGCTAAGAATGATATAGCAGAATTAAAGAAGTCTTGCAGTTTCAATGGCAACAAGTGTAAGGAACATCGAGATGCGTTAAAGAAGCAGATGGAGGAGCGAAATGAAAGAATAACCTCTGATTGAGAGCGAGAGAAAGGTCACCGACCAAATAAACGACATCACCTCCAAGAACCTCTACCTTGAAGCTCGTTCCAGGAGAAAGAATATCAAATTTTTCAATATCCCAGAAGTACGAGAATAAGATACCGAAGAAGTGTTAAGAAATTTTATGGAACGAGATCTTCGCTACCGCAACGCCCGCAGCATTGAAACTCGACGTGTACACCGTCTAACAACCCAACAGAATAACGACACAGCTCCACGTCCTATAATTGCCAGACTTCTTTGATATAGAGATGTCAAGGAAATTTTCTCTTTAGGCCGATGACTGGAAGAGACTGATATCCAAATGTTTCACGATCTTCCATTGGAAATCATCAAGTACCGGAAAGATCAAATGGCAGTTTTCAAAGAAGCATGACGACAAGGCATGAGGGCATCTTTCAGCAAGAGCCAGCCCGACAAGTTGTTTATCAATGGCAATTTTTGTTTATGCTTTATTTTTTTTATTACTTGCTTAAATACTCACGCTTTAGTATGTTTATATGTAACTGTTTGTGTTTTCATGTCACCAGCTTACTCTTCGTATTACAATGCTGTTTTGTCGACTCCAGTATGCATTGCTATGTAAACTACCTCGCTAAAAATATTTCTAGATTTTTCGCTTACAATTTCTCTCAAAGCTTAAAAAAATACAATTTCTGAACTGTTTGCAAAATATTTTTGTCTGGCAATAACACTGTTATTGTTGAATAATCAAGCAGTGCAGATATCCATTGTATCTCCTATTATTTCAATTCAAAAGAGATAACAATATTATCACGGTAGCTTCTCTCAATGTACGGGGCCTTGGGAATAACGCTAAAAGAAGAGAAACTTTTAATTGGCTCAGATCTAAAAAATATGCGATTTACATGTTGCAAGAAGTACATTGTTCGCAAGAAAATTCTCACCTGTGGGCTACTGAATGGGGGTACAAAAGCGTTTTCAGCTCTTTTTCTAGCAGCAAAGTTGGCGTAAGCATTCTTTTTAATAATAACTTCGATCTTCAAATTATGAAAACCTATATCGATGATTCAGGGCGCTTTATCTTGTGTGACTTAAAAACAGATGGAAAAAGTATAACATTAACAAATATTTACGCTCCAAACGAAGATGATCCTGCTTTCTTTAAAAATCTCCTTGATCACCTTCAAGATTTCGAAGGAGACGAAATCATCATTGGAGGCGATTTCAATCTCATTCTTGATGTAGAGAAAGATAAAAAGGGGGCCTGTCCAAAACACATCACAATGCGCAGAAAACCATCCTTGAGATATGCAATAACCTCAATCTTGTTGATGCCTGGAGAATATTGAACCCCAAAGAAAGAAGGTATACTTGGCACCAAACACAGCCTACTGTCCACTGTAGACTAGATTTCTTCTTAACAAGTCAGAGTTTGCTGGGTAGCATTATCTCCACAAACATTCTACCGGGCTTTAAGACAGACCACTCAATGATCACATTAAGTAAATCTCTTCACTCAAACCCAAGAGGCCCTGGTTTTTGGAAACTCAACATATCCCTTCTGGCCGATAAGGATTACACTGATTTGATAAGGTTAACTATCCCTGAAACACAGAACGAATACGAAAACGATGAGTCATTAAACCCTGCTCTTCTTTGGGATATGATCAAACTTAAAACTGGGGAGAAATCTCTTAGCTTCGCAGCTGCCAAAAAGCTTAAAACTTTGCATAAACAGCATGAGTTAGAAGAAAAAATTGCCTTACTAGAAAAAGAACTGGAACAGCCAGCTGCCATCAGCAAAATGCAAAAAACAAATAAAACAGAACAACTTGAGTTATTCAAAATTGAATTAGAAGAGATTATCAAAGTACATACCCAAGGGGCAATCTTGAGATGTAAAATTAAATGGTACAATGAAGGCGAAAAAAACACCAAATATTTTCTAAACCTTGAGAAAAGACACTTCAAAATGAGTGCAATAAGCCAGCTTAAAAGCACTGATCAAGAATTTGTCACATCTGACAAAGAAATCCTTGCTGATTGTGAAACCTTTTATAAAGAACTCTACACATCCCAAAAAAATGTGATACCAACAGAAAATGATCTTTTTCAACCTGAAAATGACACAGTTCTGGACAACAACGAGGCAATGAGTTGCGAAGGACATTTAACAGAACAAAAGTGCCTAAAAGCTTTGAGAAGCATGGATCGGGAGAAAACCCTTGGAACTGATGGACTCCCGGCTGAATTCTACAAAATTTTTTGGAAAGACTTGTCTCCTCTTCTAATAAGTACACTCAACTATTCATATGATGAAGGAAGTCTTTCGATCACACAGAGACGCAGAATCATTAAACTCATACCAAAAAAAGACGCAGAACCGCACTTAATTAAAAACTGGTGGCCACTAACTCTTATCAACGGCCACGGCAAAAAAAGTGGCGTTTACCTTTTAGAAAACGCGCGGTGAATTTACGCAAAACGTGGCATTTGCTTACATTTACTGGTATTCACCAATCGGAAAATCCAAGATTTTCCAGTTGTTTTGCTGTCGGGGAATTTGAGTATTCGTTCCATTATCCGGTAGTTTACCATTACGGTGAACGCCGGAAAATGCCTGTTTTCTGGAATTTACCAGTCTGTTAACACTTGGTGAATGTGTTGTTTGCCTGTGTTAACAGATGTTTTCCCGGTGTAAAACTTCACGTTCATCCGTGGTAAACAATTGAAAACCGGCGTTTTCCCTTGTTTTCCAGAACGGCAAATGCCGTGAAATTTCGGAAAACACACTGTTTACCAGAACTCACTGCTCGGTTAACGTACGGAAAGCATAGTGCATTCCTGCGTTCACAGAAGTTTTCTCCTGTTTTCTTGTCTTTTCCGAGACGGCAAATTCAAGGGAATTCAAGAAAATGCATGTTTCCCAGCATTCACCGTTCGGTAAACGCACGGAAATTATTGTGTTCCTGCGTTTTCAGAAGTTTTCTTGTGCTTTTCTCGCATTTTCCCTGATGGCAAACGCGCGTGAACTCAAGAAAACGCTTGTTTTCCAATGTTCACCATTCGATGAACTTTTGGAAAATATCGTGTCTTCCTGTGTTTGCAGGAATTTTCTTATATTTTCTGGGACAGTGAGTTGCGGTGAATTCAAGAAAACACTTGTTCCCTGGCGTTTACTGTTCAGTTAATGGGTGGAAAATTGCACGAATTCCAACGTTTTCCTCACATTTTCTTGCATTTCCTGGGACGGTGTATTCGGGTGTTTTTCAGTGTGCATCGGCCGGCATTGTTCGCTCACTCCCATCCTGTGTTCAAGATTCTTTTGATCTTTCTACAGTCCCACGACCAGCTGGCTACCAATGTTCAGGGGACTAAAGCTCATTCCCTTTCCCAGTCAAAACAGCAAAAACAAGAGGTATTGCTAATTCTAAAAATAAGATTTATTTAAAATTGTGTAGCGCTGTTTACTATCTACAGATGTACAATTATTCACATAAAATACGAGGGTAATTTTAACTGTGTTTTCCCACTCTAACAAATTATAACCATACATAGTTTAGCAAGAAAGTTCTTTCACTTGACCCTTTAAGGGAATATTATTTAAAAATATCTATTTGAGAGGCGCACAATCACCCACCCAACAAGAACATTCAGCCTATCTTTCTTAGAAAACGGTGTATCATTTTGTCCAGTTAATACCACTCGCAATGTATTGCTCTTAAAAATAAGATTCTGATAAATGACGTGGATGGTGGTCACAAAAGCTACATGAAAGTAAAACCTGCTTAGCTTTTATAGCAAAAATTCTAATTTGCATTACAGTAAAGCTAGTCAAAATAAATTATTTGATAATACAGAATAATAAAATGGTATCTACTATTTGTTCTAAAGGCCACTTGATTCAATTTTTATTCCAAACAGTGACTCAGATATTAAAACACCAATTTGTAAGAGTATTTCAGTATCATACTACACAGTGTGGGTTTTGAACTTATGTTGAGTCAGCAATTACTATTTTATGACTCTGATGGCCTTGTTTACACTTTCCTTACAAAACTGCTTGGGAAATTCCTGTATGGGAGCTGTACTCACTAGCAAAAGTAGGCCTGTTAGAAACAAATACAATCTTAAATAATGCAATTTGAAGCAATACTTTGGAATCCCAACACTTGGTTGCCATAATCATACTCCATAAAACTGCATAAATTAAGCATGTTTACAGGAAATGTGTTTTGTTTAACATGTTTATTGTAAACATGTTTCAGTACTAGTGTGGACACAGCATAAGTTGCATGTCTTAATAAGCCAGTAGCCAACTTCATCAAATAACAGGCTTTTTAGTGTTAAACTTTTCAACTAGCAAACAAGCAAACAATTTGACAGAAAAATGTCATTAAAGTAATTAAATGAAGGGTTTATGCAAAAACCATAAAACTGGATGAAATCAATTAAAATTCTCTCTCTTTTTACCCCAATACTGATTTGCATAGCTGGTCTGCATGCCAGAAGAGACACAATTTTTTTTCAATTTTGCATAAGGCCCTTAAATAATAATAATAATCAATAAATAAAATCAATCAATAATCAATAATAAAATTATACTGCCCCTTAATCAGCACGCACAGCCCAAAGCAAATGTTGTGGGACTCCAGTTGTGGTCCTTTCACTAGGAAGACCAAGAATCCGGCTCACAGACTGCCTTTTTTGTTGGGACGTCATGCCTGCCTTCCAACGCTCATCAAGTAGTCAAAAATACTCGCTTACATCATCTGTCCTCCAGATTAGAGGTCTGGTGGCCAGAGCATCGCCCTCTGTGTCAGACTCATCTGAAGAGATTAGGCCTATATGCAGAGCCTCGTACATTTGACCACTCCTTTCCTCTTCTCTGACCACTTTCAGTCTTCTGTCAAGCTTCTAAAAGGAGTTGATAAATTTATTATTTAGTGACTTTAGTAAATGTTCTATATTCAAGCAAATCATAACTTGATGGTTACTGTATTACATACTGCGCATACTCATTCTGCAAGGTGGTTTATCACGGTTTTTTAGATGCAACTGCACATATACTAAGATTTTCTGGTGCCAATTTTACACGTTATACAAAAAAAGACAGCCATAAGGAGTCATACATGTATGTGTTGTAATATTAACAACCTCAGAACCTTTATCACGAATAAAAGGATTAAGTCTTCATAATATTATTGTTTGTTAACCCTATTCCTGGAAAAAAAGTTGTAAAATACAAGCAATTTTCAAAATCTATCACACTTGCTGTAAATATTTCTGTTCTGATCACAATAAGCACAGAGTGGCACATGAGACACTCAGGCAGTCAGCAGACACCCATGTCATAATCTGGTGGAAATAGAAAAATGCCAAACTATCCAGCTGGCAGCTGAGTGTGTACTTAACTAGTTATGTTATCTTAGCTGATTTCATGTTTACCAGTACTTCACCTTTTTACCCCTTTTGTGATGTCATCGCTTGAAATAACCACAGGAGCAACTTGTAGTTTTTGGTGGAATAATAGCAGTGAAAGGGTCTAGTAATTTGTCAGCGAAATAAGGGAGATCCATGCCCTTTTCATCCTTTGCCTTCTCTTCTGGTCCTGCTGGTACCTCTCATATGTCCCACTTTGGTCTTGTCTTCGTTTTTCTTACACTAGGCAAAGTTCTGAGAAATGGCATCTAATATAAAAAAGCACAATAAGTATCCTTTTAAAAAATATTTAGACTGAACTGGTTTGTATCAAATGAGTTTAGAACAATAATCACTATTTGTAGGGGTGTGTAGAAAAGACATTTTCACTTAACAATTTCTTGCATTTGTTGTGTTGTTGTTAACAATCTTTTGATTCAAAGGGTTTAATAAATGGTCGATATGAAATTCTGAAGGTTTGCAAATATACAGCAATTTTCAATTGCTAATGAGTGTCGTAAAACTGATTGGCATATAATAAAGTGGTCACTCGCTGTCTGGCCAATCAAAACAGATTTAAACAAATCAGAACTCAGGGCAAACACATGCAACCGGCATCAAGCGTGGGAAAACATTTCCGCTGAACATTCCAGCAATAGGTGCAAAAATTAAGTTACCAAAATATTACTCTAATCACAGTAACATTTTCAATACAGTTAACAAGGAGGTATGAATACTTAAGCTCCCAGGCTGACCCCAGGAGGGGAAATTGAATTTGACGCTATCCATATTACAATTACAAAGATGCTTCATGTCAGTTCAAAACAAAATGGCACCTCTTTTTAACATTACTTTACGAGGTTTGACATTCATTTTCTCAAGAATGCCTGAGAATTTAATCACAGGGGGTCACTTGGATAAGTGAATTTAAGTAACTTGTTTCAAATAATGTTCAAAATATTACCATGCTATGAGTAGTTCTCTAGTAATTAATTTTTGCACTTACTGCTCGAATGTTGAGGGGAATTCGTCTTGACCATGATCTTTTCATTTCTGAATATACAGTCATGTGTTTTTTAAGTTATAGCCCCTAATGTTAGTGTGATGTTGGTCTTCTAATCAAGTCAGGATTATTTTGGTTTTCAATTTTAGAATTATAAAATATGTAGACACTAAGTGCTTTCCAGATACCTTCCAAAGTAGTAGTAGGTGTGCAACAGAACCGACCAAATCCCAGGTATAAATATGAGCATGTCAGGTTATGTTCTTTTTTTTGGACCTCCAACACTTAGAGATAAAATTATCTTCGAGATTGCCTACAAAATTTTTGACAATTTCCTTTTCAAGATGCCTTTTGCAACTTGTGTATGTAAATTATCAACTGTATTCTGTAATACCTGCATCTTGAATAATGTGTATGCATGTATGTATGTTTCATTCACAATATGTGATGAGCACACCCATAACTTTTACAGTAGTCCTCCCAAACATTTACAAGAGCTTACCCAGAACTCTTCTCTCTGTGCAGAGTGTATCATTTTTAATTTGCTCAACTTCTTGAATTTCTTTCAGTAATGTATTTGCTATCTGTTGGTTTGGGTCCTCATTCTCCCTATAAAAAGCACAGATGTCCCATAAAATTAAATCCACTTACATAAATGTATAAAAAGGTCTTCTATAGAAACTGTCTACTTAATATACAAGTAGGATAAGCACTGACTTAATCATGAGATGACTTTTTGACCATAATTTCTGCTCCAACCTGGATGGAATGATAGTCCATTGCAAGGTAACCAACCAGGCCACCATTTTGTCAGCTGGTTTACCTTCTGGTTCACTGGTGCCCTGGATGGATCAAACTTTATTGTCTTAACCTTAACCCCAAACCACTGACTCTCTAATTAATTAAAGATCAATGCTCTAACCATGAGACTACTGCACTTCCTCATGAATCAGTGATGCCCTTAAGTTAACCTTTTGCTGTGAATGGAATTTGAGGATTTGGTGATTTTCTGTTACAATATGTATTGGACCAGTGGATTTAGTTTACATTCTTCACAGCTAGTGGTTGAGGTCACACTAGAGAATATTAACATGGTAAACAGAACCACAACTTGTTGTTTACATTTATCATGGTAATCATACCAGAAGTGTGACCCCTAATTTTGGTAAGTTTCCCTGTCAGAAAGAATAAAAGTGGTCCCAGATACATTTTGTAAGACAAGGTATTTGGGAAGTATTAGGTTTTTATGTGTGTGATGAAATTATTTTGCAGTTAATTCATGACTTTCAGAAAGATTTTCATTGAAATCTTCCATGTTCTGTTCAATGTTGGAAGTAACAAAGAGTACTTTGAATGTTCATTTCAAAGGTCAGGTCAGATGTACATTGGCAGACTATAAAACTTACTTCTTTTCAGTATTCCACAATAGTCCCAACTGTTCAATCTTGGAGCGGACATAGTGCTGTAAAAGCATAGATAACATTGATCATTAGAAAACAGCAGCAAGTTAACAATTCACCAAAAAAAAGATCAGGATGTCAAAATTTTTTTTTTCCAGAACCACACATGTACAGGTAGGTAGTTATGGCATGCTTTTTGTATGTGTTTTCCATGTTACTTCAGTGGTATAAGCTATTTGGTGTACATATGATTTTATGGAATGCCAGAACTGTCTTATGATACTTTTTTTTATTATATTGGGTGGTTATGTCATTATATTTAGTACTTATGTTATTATATTCGGTGATTAATTCATTATACTCGGTGCTTATGTCTTTATATGCGGTGCTGTCTTCATTATATTCGGTGCTTATTCCATTATATTCGGTGCTTTCTTCGTTATATTAGGTGCTTTTTTCATTATAATCAGTGCTTTCTTCGTTATATATAACGAGGAAAGCACCGAATATAATGGAATAAGCACCGAATATAATGAAGACAGCACCGCATATAAAGACATAAGCACCAAGTATAATGGAATAAGCACCAAGTATAATGAGTTAATCACTGAATATAATAACATAAGTACTAAATATAATGACATAACCACCCAATATAATAAAAAAAAGTATCATAAGACAGTTCTGACATTCCATATGATTTCAAGTCAGTGATTATCAGGGAGATTCAGGTTAAGTGTTTAACAGTTTCAGTTGTCACATTTGTTCCAACAGTTGATTGATTGTGTTGCACTTGGCAAAATACCTTACATTTCTATGGGATAATAACAAGGCTCTGTCTGGGAGGAAAAAAAAACTTTTTGAAAATAAAAAATAGACTTCATATAGAGTCCACATAAACAGAGTTGCAGTGAAACTTATGCTTTATTTCATTCTGAGATGTGCTGATTTAGTGATTTCAAATACACTTCTCAACCATTCCAACAACCACGACAACTGACACCAAGTAGGGTGAGATAAATTATCATATGCTCAAAAGTGTGAGCATTATGCTTTTGAGCTTCACTCCTAAAATCATAGCATGATGCTCGAAATATTTATGCTCGTGCCCTAGCATTATGCTCAAAGATGCTGGGTGAATTTTGCGTAAAGAAAAGACAAAATAGGGGCTAACATATTATTTAATGTCCTTCTACGTTTTAGATAACAACAAAACCTTTGAAATAAGAATGCTATCAACAGGAGCAAGGAGAAAGAGCACTCTCAAACTTACAAGCCTGGGGAGCTGGGCATAAAGTAAGGTAGCCAGGCATTCAAACAGAAAACCAGGCCCTCCAGGTTCAACAATGCCAAATAAGTGCATATAAAAGCAGCCATAACGCAGCCACAAAGCCCACACAGGACATTTTTAAACACATTATTTTGATGTTTTTATTAGGATAATTTTATCAACTTTTATGCTCCTAAACATGACCATTGTGCCGGCATTACGCTCGATGCTCGCACCATTGTATTATGTTCAAAATTATGCCAGCATAACTTATCTAAACCTACCACCAAGGTGCGAAAAATTGCTAGACGCAGTGCGTAATTTGAAATTTCTTGAAACAGGAGGGTTTCCAAAACCTTTTTTTTTAAGAACGTCAAAATGATCAAACTTGATGAAAAACATCAAACAATTCAGTGTTTACTTGAATTAGAATAAGCTTGACCTACCGATAGATCGGGATGCCTAGCAATCTTTCTTTTCTTCCCGGAGCTTGTTGGCGATGGCATACAAGGAGCGACCTCGCAGCTCGGCCTCATTTTCGCATCCAACTCAGCAAACTTCGCCTCCATCATTTTGAAACCTTCTGTCACCTTGCCCTCAATGTTTTGAAGAACTTTGAAGACCGCATCGGCGAATTCACTCTGGTTGCCTTCCAAGATACGCAGTGAATCATTCACTTCTTCTAACTGCCTAGCGAGCTCCATATTGTCAGTCTATTCTAAAGTTTCTTTCACTTCTTTAATTCTTGTCAAGATCGTTCTGAACTCTGATCCCACTGTGTTTACTCGAGTCGCTGTCATATTCAAACTCAAACGTAGATCAGAAGCCGGGAAGAGGATCAGTGAAAATAACTGTTAGTGCTAGTGGTGATCGTCAAATGTTTGACAACAACATAACAAACGATGTGATTGGTCCATATCATATGTGACAACGACTGCTATTGGCTAGTGTAATCAGCCTTGAGTAGTTTTGATCAGCAGTCTGCTTTTCGGCGCCAAATCGAACAAGACAACAAGACAAGTCCATAGCTACAAACAGGAGAATTTTCTATACGGTGTTCATCTTTACAACGATTTCTTTTCAAAATGCCGAAAAGAAGTTCACCTCGAAAGTTAAAGAAAAGAAGTAGGCGTCGAATTCTGTGTTCTCGTTGTGGAAGCAGTTATTCATACTCTGGATCAAGGTTTCATTGTTGTGGAGACGCCGTGATCAACAACGCTTCATCCGAATGGGAGGCCAGCTTCGAGTCTCACACCACTGATGGCATAGGGCTGGAAGAGGAATCGGATCCCGGGGAATCGGATGCCGGCTGCCACGAAAAGATTGATACCGAACCCCTCTTATCTTCAGACTTCCGTAGGAGATTAGTAGACCGGCTCAGAAAACGTTTCAACGAGGAGGACTTAGCCCATTTCAATGATGATGATCCAGTGGCTATAAATGACACTGACACTGTAGCTGGGGACTCGGTTAATGAGAACTGGGAGGGATCTGAAGATGAGAGCGATCTAAGAGATGATTTTGACCATGACCAGCAGCAAAAGCAAGAAATTACCAGCAGTTCACTGCCATTCTCAGATAAATGTGGTGTGCTTGTTTATTGGCTTTTGCTATTTTTATTTTCCTGGCAGTGTGGATTTTCTGTTACTGATTCAGCCTTAGAAATGCTGCTTAAGTTTCTTAGTTGTTTCTTCTGGGTACTTGGAACATTTGATGAGAACAGTGCCATGGCTTTGGTAGCAAAGTGTTTCCCCAACAGTTTATACAAGCTAAGGAAACATCTTGGGTTACTGAACAAAGATGACTTTGTAAAATATGTTGTATGCCCCAAGTGTAAGTCTCTGTATGACTACAAAGACTGCATCCAGAATCGCTGTGGTAGGCAAGTGTCAGCTTGCTGTAAGTTTGTGGCATGGTCAAGACACCCACACAGGAGAAAACGAGGTACGTCTCTATCTAAAGTACACCAAATAATGTACATGCATAGATGCAAAGCCAGATGCATCATGTAGCAGAATTATAGAGTTTTCTGCAATTGATCCTTAAAATGAATCAGTTCATCAAACTTTATACATGTATATACATGAAGAGGGGAACACAAAATGGCCCCAGTTGGCCATTCCATTTGATATCCACCCCCCCCCCCCACCCCATTGATGAGGTCATTTGACTGCGAACCCCCTAAGATAATTTTTGACACAATATTTCAAGGACCCTAAGAAAAAAAAATGTAAGGTAACCTTGTTACTGTTCTAGAAATTTTAGATCTTCTCAATACTTTGGGAGAGCAAAATTCAAATATGAATCTACACTGTTTCCCTTAAGAAATTGTTTTTATCATGGATTCAGTGGATTGGTTATGGATATTGGAGGTAGTAATGACAGTGCATGCAATACTGCAAGATTCTGGCACCTTTTTCGCCTAGTCGCTTGCAGCTCTTTGTCCACCTTTTAACAGAAGTACAAACTGTAATTTTGGTGCATTCTACTGAAACAATAATTATTCTACTCAGCCTTGCTGAATATTAAATGATAATAACCAACTTGACACGACGCACCTCATTGGTTAGTTATCATGTCATATTTTGCACACCCTCCTAGAATAATCAGGGCTTCTAATCTGCGAATTAATTTATCATTCCTCATTTATCATTCTAATAGCATCTTGGACGGTAAAAGATGGGTTGTGCTCCTTGAGACTAATAAAACAAGGTTAAATTAGCTAACAAGAAATTGCATAATTTGCTGCATAATGTGCCTTGAAAATTCTGCATAATTTCATAAAAATTTTCTCAGATTATTTGAAGCCCTGAATAATAAAATATTTTTACTTTTTCTGGCTGTTTAACAGATTATGAATATGAGGTCCTCTGTCTTCTGTAACTGTATATAAAAAACATGGTTAACAAGGCTAATAGTCAGTTTTCACATGTTCAAATAAGATTTATGGTTTAGAATGTTTTGATGCAGTTTAAAACAAAGTTTTTGATTACAAAACTACATGTAGACTATTAATTTTGGGTTTCCATCAATGCAAGACAATTTTTAGCTTTTTAAAGTGATGCTACGGATGTACAATGCCATAAT
Organism: Orbicella franksi; assembly: GCF_964199315.1. NCBI lineage: Eukaryota > Metazoa > Cnidaria > Anthozoa > Scleractinia > Merulinidae > Orbicella > Orbicella franksi. The sequence goes on along the minus strand of NC_138154.1, from coordinate 3,162,384 downwards.
AGTCCCTTGCTGTTGTGAACCATTCTCTGTAAATAAAGATTTTCCTTTCTTCCTGCCGATAGGGTTCCCTGTTTTTCTCACTGTTATATCAAAGGTTTTTCATGTGTCATATATTTTGTCTTAAAAGGTCCATGTGACAAAATACTCCTGAAGACAGTGTGCACTGGTTCAAAGACATTTTTGTATCGAAGGATGGTTTATCCTTACGACTCAGTCACAAAGTCTCTGCAACTATTCCTTAGTAGGCCTGGGTTTTGGGACAAATGCCAAGAGTGGAGAAAGCAGATTTTTCCTGATGGTGTCAAAACGGACATATACCAAGGAAATGTCTGGAAAGAACTGTCATCGACTGGGTTTCTATCGCATATCAACAGTCTTGCTGTCATGCTCAATGTTGACTGGTTCAGACCACACAAGCATTCACCCGGATCAGTTGGAGTATTGTATCTGGTGTTGCTGAACCTTCCTCATCATGAAAGGTACAAACTGGAGAATATCATTGTTGTGGGAATTTTGCCTGGCCCTTCAGAACCAAAGCTTACCGCAAACACTTTTCTAGAACCACTTGTCCGGAAGCTGCAGACACTCTGGGCCTGCAAAGAAC